>NC_056713.1:22182062-22277062 GCF_018831695.1 Puntigrus tetrazona | reverse complement strand
AGATGCTTATTCGAGAGAGTAGAGACACAGCTAATGGCCGCTTGCAAGCGAAAACTAGCATTTAAAACCGTATTCAGTAGCACTGCCAGGACAAAACAACATAAAAAAAAAAATAATAATGTCAACTCTAAGAATGATAATGTGAATCTTGCTGTACTGAGTGATTAAATCACATCTGAAACTATAACAGGCTTTGACTTTTACATTGAGAATGACCAGAGGTTTCTTCCTCCTCGAAACGCTTTCAACGCGTTCAAGCATTAAGTGAAAACTAAACTGTATTTACATTGCAGCGTGTTAAAGAGGGGAAATTAAGTATGTGACATTCGCAAACAGCAATTAAAGAATATAGGGCCTAATTAGTTTCACGGGTGCTTTATTTATTTGCAAACATATTTTATTATGTTTCATTTTGGGATTCAGATATAAATCCCGGGGTGAGCATCATATCGTGTTGACAGAAGCTCAGAGAGCAGGAGCGCGCCTCGCCTGAGCTAAAATGTCACTAATGTTCCTGTAAAATACAGGCCAGCTATAAGCGGTTAGAGGTTCATTGTAAGTCAACAGAAACTTTCAAACCTGTCTGACGGGTCAGACCGCTGAGGCTGAGTTTCATATGTCAACTCACATCCAGCCTCAGTCAGAAAACAAGAGTGACATTCAACATCACGTGACTCAACGAGCGCGTTCAGTCAACGCTATTTTTCCTCCTTTCCTCACCTCTTTAACCTCGCAGTAGAGACGTTTGCCGTCGTGCGTTAACACGTGGGCAGACAAGCGCATAACGCGTCGCGTTTAAGTAGACCTTTGTGGGGAAAGGGGGACTGTTTACGTTTGAGGTCGACGAAGTCGCGCGCCCGTATGTACGCGAGCTGTGCGCGCGCCCCCTAGCGCGCCTGAGTAAAAACATTAAACTACAAAATACACTCGTTGTAAACAAAATAAGCATTCGGTTAAAAATATTAATGTATTTAGTTGTTTTACTTGTATACCACGTTATGTTACGTTTACGTTAGTAAATTATGATTTTCACTTGGTAAACATGTAGCTAGCTTATATACATATTTGTAGTTAAAGGCTTTTTTTTTTTTTTTTTTTAACTATTCGCGCGTTTTATTTTACTACAAATGCTATAGTTAAACTGTGGCAATTTTTGCAATAATAAAACCAATGTTATTTTTCTACAGTACAGCTAAAGTCCGTTAGCCTAAATGTTGGAACAAATTTGCCATTACTTGATAAACTGACCTTTTCTCAGCAGAAGTCGACACCAGAATCCTTCAAGTCGAGGATTAAATGTGAAAGCATTCATTATTTATCGTCTCAACGTTTCAGAATTGTAGTGACCACAAGACAGACGCACACAAATGCTTTTAACATTAAACGTAACACAGTAATTAACTTACAAAACATGCACTTTCAATGCTTAAGTATGTTTTTGCATACTTAATGTGTGCACTAAGTACAGTAGGCCTACAAAATATTTTTTTTTTTACAAAAGTATGGTACAACTTCGACCACTAGAAGGCGGTTTGATATATATATATATATATATATATATATATATATATATATATATATATATATATATATATATATATATATACACACACACAACACGTCTTAATTAAACAAATATGCAACCTAATATAAGCAGTAAATTTCCTGATATATAACAATTGTGAAAAAAAACTTTAATTTAACAACTACAATTAGTGAAAATGATCAATTGATCAACGCACAATAGCATTTTTTAAAAGTAGTATACTTAGAATTTAATACCATTAGAAATAGTGAAAGTGATCAATACACATCAGATCACATGAAAAAAAACACTAAATGTTTACATATATAACATATTCCTAATGACACATATTAAAAACATTAATACAGTTTAAGAATTATAGTTAGCCTATTCATGAATTAATTTGTGTAAATGATGCTGCTGCGCGTGTGGTCTGAGGAGAGCTCTATCAGCTCGTATATCTCCGATTCATCTGAACGCTGAGAGATTGATTGCTTCACTCTTGACTCCAGAGTTTCCGCTCAAACATTCAGCCCAGAGCCATCCTGGCACCGCCATCTGTCGTCAATGGCTGAAATTCCACTATCATTGACGTTTACACATGAAGGGCAAGATCACACAAGCAGAAGTGCTTCTTATTAACAGCACGGCTGTAAACGTGTAAAGACATACTGGAAATGAAAAAGCACCCACAAATGACAGGGAACGGGTTTTTGATATGTACGAAACCAATTTATTTGATATAATATCAATCCACAGCTCTATATACAAAATAAAAATGCAGTCTCTATAGCTCAATGGGAACGTTTTCAATTAGAAAGCAATATCATCTAAAATATTTTCCAGTGGCTTCTCTTGATTGCATTCAGCAAATTTTGGAATTTAAAAAACGTGAAACCGAAGTTTAAACGCGAGATAAAAAAAAAAAAAGAAGATAAATGAAAAAAAAATACATTTTCGTCTGCGTAAGGGCTCGTGTTTAAATCGCGGTTCATTATGTGTCGTTCGTGTAGAGCTGAACCACAACAAACCATTTAAAACAGGAACAGAACAGTCCATCAGCTAAAAATCATATTGCATTTATCAACAAAATTCAAGTAAAACAGGACATAGTTGACCTACGCAGAATGAGCTATATAAAAAAAAAAAAATCGTAAAAATTAATTCTGCATTATTCTGACCTGAGATGTACGCATCTAAATCGATATTCAACACAACTACTACGTGAATATTGAAATTGCATGTAGATTTCAGGTCAGAATAGCGTCGGTATGTACACTTCGGATAAATCGCAAAGAAATAAACACAAATATTTACAACTCAAAGAAGAAAAGGCAGCTTCTCTGTACAAGTATGAGCCAATGCTGAAGAAAAATAACGAAAAAGCGAGATATTTAACCAGGCTGTCGTTCTTCTTACATCCGAAGGACATAATAAATAAATCCCAGCCCTTATTTTGGAATTAACGACGTCAAGAACGAAACGGAAAGGTCTGAATGTGCAATTCTAATTCTATTGATTGTACCACCACGTTTCCTGCGGTTTCTGATTGGCCACAGCGCACACGTAGAGCTCATCTAATGTGTTTAAAGCGTCGTATCTTACAGCTACTTGGAAAGGAATGTCTAACATTCGGAGTATTAGCATGGAGAGACTGTCGTCATGCATCGGCTGATGTGTTTGACTGGCGAGCAATAGTTCACCCAAAAATGAAAATTTGCTGTAATCGTCTTCAGGTCATCTGAGATGCAGACGGGTTTGATTCTTCATCAGATCTGGATGAACGTAGCAGTACTTTCTCAGCAGTGAATGGGTGCCGTCAGAACGAGTCCGAAAAGTCTCTTTTAGATCTCTGGCTGAAATATTAACGGACGGGCCATTAACAGAAAAAATTCAACATTTTCCTTCAAACTTGATGATAGGATTAATCGCTTGATGTATCCCCCAGTTGCTTTGGATAAAAGTGTCTGATAAATGAATAAATGTAAATATAATCCATAATGATGTCTCTCTCACATTAAAATCTGTTTATCAGAGCTTGACTGTTTGGCTTGTAAACGATGCTTGATTTGCGAGACTTCTCTCCTGAATTAAAGTTTTCAGATTCAGCTTTCAGTACAGAAAGACATGTTATCAGACTCTTATTCTGACGGCACCCATTCACCGCAGAGCATCCATTGCTGAGACACTGATGTAATGCTACGTTTCGCCTGATCTGATGCGGGAAAACAAACTTGCGGGCGATTAAGCGTTCGGCAAATTAGAATTTCGGAGCGAATTATTTCTTTAACGGAGTCCGTCTCCTGATGCGTTTCAGCTCTGGGTATCGTCCTGTGTCTCGTTGTCCGTGCTGCTGTCCCGCCGCACCCAGATGTCTTCACCGGACACCTGCTCGTCCACACTGGCCACCGACATGGCGCACTGCTTCCCTAAATGAGACAGCTTGGCATGCTGGGATTTGCAGTCCCTCTTGGCGTCCTCTTCCTCCTCCTCTTCCTCCTCGGCCGTGTCTCCCTCCAGCGAGAGGGCGGAAAGCGGTCCCTCCAGGTCCGGGTCGGTGGACGGGCTCAGAGCGGACTGGCAGAACTCGTCGTCGTCGCTCAGGATGTCCGTTTCCTTCACGTCCTGTTCCTGCTCCTCGTAGCGCTGGAGGTCGAACTGCTCCTCCACCCAGCGGTCGGTGTCGCCCGCCGGGACGATGCCCTGCTGCTGAGCGTGCTGGGAGTCCGGCGAGTCGCTGTCGGGCTCGGTGTCGAAAACGATGTCCGTGTCGATGGTGAAGCGGTTCCGCACCAGTTTCCTGCGGCCCAGCGTGCGTGTCGGAGCGGAGACTGACAACATACAGACACATGAGTTTACACAGAGATCTGATAATATAATATACAATATATGCAATTTATTTTATAATTAGTGCTGGTTCATTTCTCACGTTACTTTGACGTTGTAAAGAACCATTTACTTCACTCCTGAATGAATCAGTCATATGAACGAATCGAATAAATCTATAAATGACTCTATGATTTAAATCATTAAGATATTTAACACCACCACATGTATATTATATATTGTTATAGAGATATATTTTCGTTAAACAATTTCATATCCCATTAAATTAATTAAATCAGTTATTAAAAGTATAGTTCACCCTCTTAAAGTGTGTATTAAATTTAATCAAACTATATATTTCTTACTGAAGCTACTTATTGTAATGTCTAATGTATCCTTTGGGAGTAATTATTAGCCATATCAGTAATTAGAATAAATATTTTAATCACTTACCTGCCCCAATTATAATATATAATGAAAAAATAAAAGCCACTCTATTGATTAACTATTTCTTTATTTATTACGCCATTAATAAAAGCAAAAAGGCCTCTAACACTAGCTTACTATATTCTTTTTTTTTAATTTGTTTTCCATTTTATTTATTCAATAATATTGTATTAAGCGCAGGCTGATGACGCTCGCATATTATTGCACTTTTTTTTATTTTGATTGCTTCCATTGTTCTCATTTGTAAGTCGCTTTGGATAAAAGCATCTGCTAAATGGCTAAATGTAACGTGAATGCAATATGCAATATAGAAAATATCATTACCATTTAAAATGGCTTTCGATGTGAATATATTGTAAAATCTTATTTCTGTCTTCAGCGTCCCATGATCCTTCAGAAATCATTCTAATATGCTGATTTGCTGCTACAGAAACATATCTTATTATTATCCAATTGTGCTGCTTCCTACTTTTGTGGAAACCAACATGAACACATTCAAAAGAACAGCAATTATTTGAAATGGAAACATTATAAATGACAATTAATTGAACGTATCCTTGCAGAATAAGAGCTTGTGCGTGTGTACCTGCTCTGTTCATGGCCGGCCTGGCTCCTTTAAGGGCACACAAGCGTTTTCCTCCGAAGGGAACATACTGCTGACTGAGAGGAAGGCTTTCGGTCTTCAGCAGCTGACGGCGCTGTTTATCTCTCAAGATGGAGTGAACCGTCTTCAAGAAGTCTTTCTTACTCTCAGGAGAGCTGCAGACACCATTAATGACACAAATTTGCACAATGATGTTTGTTATTCATGTATTCAACATATGTTCAAAATCCAGTGCTGTTAAAGTGGGTCAGATGACTGTGGTTTGTGTTTGTAGTTCACATAACAATAAGAAACGTGCACCGAGGCTGTACAAGAATCCTCCACCAGATGGTGACAGTTTTCTTTTTTTTTTTAGATCTAATTGTTAAAATATATATGATCTTTATTATACCTTTTTTATAAATAAATGTTAACATATATTGCTTTTTAAAACTATTTTAAACTATTTAAAAATATTTTTAGTTTATAAATTGATTTTACATTTATTTAAAGACTATATATATATATATATATATATATATATATATATATATATATATATATATATATATATATATATATTATATGTATATTAGTGCTGAAAAAATATATTGTGTATATTTACTATGTATATATAAATACAAACACATACAGGTATATATTTAATAAAAATATGCTATGGTTATATATTAAATATATTTATACATAATATAAAATATAAGAATATGAAAATATAAATAGTAATATTTTAAAATATATACTGTACTTTATGTGTGTGTAGTATATTTATATAAACATATCTAATTTATATAAATGTATACATATTGTACACATGCATATATAATATATAATCTATCTATCTATCTATCTATCTATCTATCTATCTATCTATCTATCTATCTATCTATCTATCTATCTATCTATCTATCTATCTTTTTTATTTTATTCTTTTTTTCCCCTCATTGTTTTAGTGCCATAGACACTGACCTGCAGCAGAGCTGAAACACTCTCTCTGGTCTTCCTTCTGATTCAGACTTCACGTGGATGATCTCACACACCGCTGCGCTCTCTCCATCTGAAACCACACACACACACACACACACACTCTATGATCAGCTCCCCATCATGCTCTGGCGTGTTTAGTGTGTGTTGACGGGGGTCCCGGGTGAGCTTACCTGTACTGGACAGTGTGCGCACCTGAAGTGCGTCCGTGGGGATCATGTGACGGAAACGGAACGGATCTTTCTCTTCACCTGAGATTGACGCTCTGTGAGAACCACCCTGAGAAAGAGACAGAGGTGTGAGAAAATTTGTCCTTAATTCATGAGTTTGATGGGGATCAGGGTGTGCATGATACTGCATCAAACAAACATGAATACAACACCCAGTTAACTGCTGAATACCTCTCCAAGCCCATGAAAGAGAGAGAGAGAGAGAGAGAGAGAGAGAGAGAGAGAGAGACAGAGAGACAGACAGAGACAGAGAGGGAGAGAGAGAGAGAGAGAGAGAGAGAGAGACAGAGACAGAGAGAGAGAGAGGAGTGTTTGGGCGTAACATCCACAGCTGAAATATTCAACTGTCCTGATAATGAAGATCAGAACACTCACCATTTTCTTCTTCTGTTTGGAGTAATCCTTACAAATGAACACTACAGCCATTTTGAACACTGGAGGAGAAACATATAACATATACTTCAGTTCACTTCAAATACAAATCTATCCTTTTGTATGTACATCTATCTATCTATCTATCTATCTATCTATCTATCTATCTATCTATCTATCTATCTATCTATCTATCTATCTATCTATCTATCTATCTATCTATCTATCTATCTATCCTTTTGTATGTATGTCTATCTATCTATCTATCTATCTATCTATCTATCTATCTATCTATCTATCTACTATCTATCTATCTATCCTATCCTTTTGTATATCTATCTATCTATCTATCTATCTATCTATCTATCTATCTATCTATCTATCTATCTATCTATCCTTTTGTATGTATGTCTATCTATCTATCTATCTATCTATCTATCTATCTATCTATCTATCTATCTATCTATCTTTTGTATGTATGTCTATCTATCTATCTATCTATCTATCTATCTATCTATCTATCTATCTATCTATCTATCTATCTATCTATCTATCTATCTATCCTTTTGTATGTACGTCTATCTATCTATCTATCTATCTATCTATCTATCTATCTATCTATCTATCTATCTATCTATCTATCTATCTATCTATCTATCTATCTATCTGTCTATCTACCCTTTTGTATGTAGGTCTATCTATCTATCTATCTTGAGTTGAGGTCGTGTGGGAACAGAAAGTACCGAATGTGGCCAGCTGTGGCTCTTTCTTGCACTTTCCCAGTGAGGAGGACGGGTTGATCCATGTCACGCTGGTGTGGAGGAGTAAATCTCCCATAGACAAGTCAGCAACCTGTAATCATAGCAGACGCCACCGTTAGAGCTCGCACAACACACACACACACACACACACACACACACAGACACACAAAGCTCGCAATCTGCAATCCAGAAGGGATCTCGTCTGTCCCTGGCTGCATCGTTCAGAGATACGGCCACATTATGCAACTAAAGTTTCACTGCATTCACATAATAAGATTTAAATGTGCAGACAGATGACAGTAAATCCAGGAATAAGGAAGAAAATATGATCTGACAGTTTTAAATTTTTATCAGCTGCAGAGCATGAAATGTGGTTGAAAATCTGAGACCCAAGTTCTGTATTATCCCAAGCTTCACTCACATGCTGCCAAAAATAAAGTGAACTCACACCATATTTTACAGTGTTACTTTGATATTGTTTACATAAGAGCTGCATAAACATAAGTCAATACTGAGCAACTCATTAAAAAAAAAAAAAAAGATCAGATATACTCAATGAACTATAGTTAATATTGATATATCAATACTCAACAGGGACTGGACATGCGGCGTGATGAAAATGGTCAAATGTTGCTTGTCCGGTGAAATGAGTTGCCTGGATGTAAACTGATGTAAAGTTCACAAACCTCTTTCTTGTCTCCGGTCTGTTCAGAGATGAGGAGGTCAAAGACGGCTCCAAACTCCTCGTGGATCTTTTGCATCTCATTGATGTGACTGGCAACTGTGTTCATGGCTTTCATTGCAACTACGACAGCAGAGAATATAAATTATATACAAGTCAATCATATAGCAGTGAATTGTTGGTTAAAACATAACAGCTCAGTCTGATGGCTTTAAAACAGATCTCCAGTTATAACATCTTATTTAGACAATACACTTTTTTTAAAGAAATGAATAATTCAAATTAATACATTTAGACACATTAAACTGATGACAGTAAAAACATTTACACTTAGTTTCACAGACAAGCTTAAGCTTAGCTTAGCTGAGCGGTTTCAACTAAAAACCATTTTGCCTTTGTTTTATCTCAAGATGAACACCACCGATGTTTTTTCTAAGCCACGATTATAAAAATTAATAAACGTTTAGCCTGATCCTTGTCCGTTAAATCAGGCTTTATAATGTTAAAAAGGATTTCTATTTTAAATAAATGCTGTTCTTTTGACTTTTCTGTTCCACAAAGAATCATTAAAAAAATGAATGTATCTTGGTTTCCATAAAAAATTAAGCAGCCTGGACTGTACTTTGATAATAATCAGAAATGTTTCCTGAGCAGCAGATCAGAATATTAGAATGATTTCTGGAGGGATCAAAATTCACATTTTAAAATATATTACGATATAAAATGGCTATTTTAAACTGTAATAATGTTTCACAATTTTATTGTGACACTGCAGGCAAAAACCCAAACTCAATTTTTTTTTTTTTTTTTTCATAAATACTTTTTCAAACTAGTGGAAAGAAAACATAGTAACAAAGTAACCCTTAAGTGTTTGTTTGATAGCACTTTCAATAGATTTAAATTGCTGTACATATTTTTAAAGGCCTTTTTTTCCTAAATGAGTTTTTTCCTCCTCCACCAAGCTACATATCTCCACTTCAGTAGTACTAATTTTTTGATTTTTCAGTATTAGTATTTTCTGAACTACGGAGCAACAAAACGACATACCCCAAATTCCCTCTTTAAAATCTTTTGACTAATACGTCAAAAAAAAAAAAAGCATGTAAGAATTTTGAAACTGGCTTCATCCAGTGTTTAGATTTTTGTTGTAGAAATGCATGCAAAAGAGCACACATTTCCTTAAATAATAGATCGTTTGCATATCTAAACATAATATTTGAGAAAACTAGCAATACAAAAAATGCTCGCAATTATCAATGTAATCAATCAACTAGGTAAGTATAACCGAGAGCTATTAGTTAACCTTTTTACCCTGTTCACCTGCAGTGTCCCGCCTCAAATAAATGAGCTTAAAAGGCTACATGGACGCAGGCTGTGCTCACCGTTCAGATGGTAGTGCTCCTCGCTGTCGGGGTCTGTGAGCGAGTGTAGTTCTCTCAGGAGAAGAGGGTATTTCAGCACTCTCTGGATGGGTTTGATCAGGTACGACTCCAGCGTGGACGAATGCTGCTGTTTGGGGTTGCGCTCGTCCAGAAACGCCTTGAAGGCCGTATCTGTTTTTGCTGGAGGACACAAACACAGGGAGACGTGATTATCCCGTCACGGCACTGATAGCGACAGACAGCGTCTGTTATGCTTTCCACAATACAGCGCGAAATGTTTTCGAAGCACATTAAGCTCTTTAACGTACTGGGGAACGCCGTTGGGTAACCGTCACGAATCTGCAGAATCCACGTTAAATAATAAAAATAGCCAGCGAGAAGAAGCGGAGCGGACTCGAAGACACCCACACAACAGCGGAGGGGTGGTGTTACACACCAGATTTACAGACCCTCGCTGAAAATCCCAGCACGAGATTTACGTACCTTTGACCAGCACTTTGGGCACTTTGGTGTGGCTGGCACAGAAAGCGCTGTAGATCTTGAAGCGGTCGGCGTAATACAGGAACGAGCCGCCCAGAGAAAAGAGGATTTTCTGTAAGACGAGGGATTTCGAGAGAAATGCATCAGGTATCATGCTTTGTGTTGGGTAAATTTGGTCACGGATGCCTGTGAGCGGTGCGCTACAACCGCAGTGCCGCAAAAAAAATCCATAAAACATGTTATATGCCCCAAAAGAGCCGCAAACCTTGAACTCTTCCACTCGCTCCAGTTTCTCCAGGTCAGGAACCAGTCGGGTCCCGTCTTCCAGGGTCTTCAGAAACTCCACCTGAAACTCCAGCATCTCCGGGAGGTTTCCGAACAGCACGTCCAGCTGTCAGATACACACGCAGGATTACATTCAATGCGGGCAGATGTAATAGTTTAAAACACATAGTGATCGTATTTAAAACTCAAATCAAATCAAATCAAATTTAAATTCAAATTTAAAACTATTACTTTGGTTAAAGTTTTATTCATTTTGTTGAGTTTTTTGTCTTTGAATGAATATGTTGAATGAATATGAATATGAACTTGTTTCATGATCAAGTTACATGAAGATATTTTATAAATTACCTACTGAATATATAACATATATATATATATATATATATATATATATATATATATATATATATATATATATATATATATATATGTCAAAACTTTTGATTACTTGGACAAGTTTAAAGGCAATTTTCTCAATATTTAGATTTTGCTCATCCCTCAGATTCCAGATTTTTAAATAATTGTATCTTAGCTAATATACTACCAAACCATACATCACAGAAAAGCTTATGTATTCAGATTTCTGATGTGGAAATATGACAATGATGACTGATTTTGTGGTCCAGAGTGTATATATATATATATATATATAGACAATATACTGCTCTCCAGCTTTTGTATCTGTATCAAGCCCATATTGCTCAAACTACATCTCTTTAGCGTCTGCACTGCTGCATAATGAGCTCAGCTCCCATATGTAGGGCATTAAAGGAGCAGAAGATTGAGAACTTCCTCTCTTCTGTCTGATGTAAGTTTTCCTCATTTTGTGCCTCCCTCCCACTCTCCTCTCTACCTCTTCTTTCTTGTTTGTCTCTGTCTCTGAGTCCTCCTACACGCGCCTCTCCATCAGGATGATTATGAAATATCATTCTGTGTTCTGGATGTGTGTTCCAGCTCTCCAGCCGATAATCACACCACACCGTCAGCAGTGCTTGGACTCACCTCATCCTGAGTGAGGAAAGACTCCTTCTGCAGCGGGGTTAAATATCGCCCGATCAAACAGTTCAGATCCTGAACAAGAGGAAACACACACAATAACATTAAAGAACACCCTATGGACAACATACAAACTATTAATATACTAGGTATATATATATATATATATATATATATATATATATATATATATATATAACATTTAAAATAACCAGTTCCAGTTTATTTTATATATAAAAATATATGTGTAATTTTGTCATTTTTAGTGCTGGGAAATAATTAATTTGAAAATAAAAGTTATTGTGTACATAAAGTGTGTGTACTTTCTATATTTATGAAGATATAAATACATACACATGCATGTATATATTTAAGAACGATATGTTGTGTTTATATATTAAATGCATTTATAGATTAGTTATATTAATATAAATATATACATGGAAATATTTTAAGCATATATTGTATGAACAAAGACTTATTTTGGATGTGATTAACTGGGATTAATCATTGACATTAATTAATTTTTACATTTTTTTTTGTTATTTTAGTGCATAAAGTTGACAATATGAATTACTGGAACTAGCTAAAAAATGTTTTACGTATTTTATTTTATTTCAGTTGAAGTTCATTTATAAGAAACTGAATAATTACTCTGATTGATTATCATTTAAACCTGTTCACAAAGATCCTTAACCATTTTAATATAATGTTTCAGTAAAGCAAAAAATGTAGCACAAGTTGCTGTTTACAAGAATGCATATAAAAACTGATCCATATTAAAAAAATATTAAATATCATGCTTCACTGTTAGAAAATGAATTATTTTGAACAGAACAACATTTTTATACGCAGTATTAAAAAATGTAGAGAGTTGCTGTGTATTCCATGTTTTACATATCAGGTCATAATAAAAAAGTAATCTGGTCCTCCTTGGTATATAATATATTTATACCCACAAACAAACAAACAAACAAACAAACATCATTTCAGCTATACAGCTCAGCCTCATCACACACTCGTGTCAGGTTTCATTTCTGGAGTGCTTCGTTCAAGCTGTTGATTTAGTTCTTTGCTCAGACAGATGAATCCGAACACAGCGCAAATACTCCCAGCGCCGGGCAGCATAGCGGTGAAGGTGTTACTGTAATCTCAGCCGTCCTCAGAGAGACGGGGATATACTGTCAGGGCTCTGTCGTTAATCTCACCACAGAGAGCAAACACGAGCTACACAGCCTATGTGCACATACAGAAACAAAACTCTGATGCGCGTTTAAAAACGATTAATCACATAATATACACATATACATCATATATGAAAAGTATACAAAATATTCTGTATTATTTGTACTGCATTGTACTGTAAATATACACAATACTCATATATAATGTAAACAAAAACGTATTTTAGATGCCATTAATTGCGATTAATCATCTGACAGCACTAGGTTAAAAACATCATTAACAGCTAGTTTTTAAATTACATTTTAAAATTGTCGCTACCTGCATTTTTCAGGAATTTATTCACTTGGAGAATGCAGTTATCACTCTCATAGATTACTGAACTGTGTGTGTATGTGTGTGTGTGTGTGTGTGTGTGTGTGTGTGTGTGTGTGTGTGTGTGTGTGTGTGTGTGTGTGTGTGTGTGTGTGTTTGTGTGTGTGTGTGTGTGCACAACAGCCTTAAGCACTACAAGCTGAATTAACAACCAAATTTAGCTGCAGCGTGCACATGACTAATACTTTTTTTTGCGTTCCACAGAAGTAAAAACTACGCAATGACAGAATTGTCTTTTTTGGGCGAACTATCCCTTTAAATGTACGATAAGGCGCACCGCGTAGAGCGGTGTGAGGTCACGCGACAAACTGCTGACTTAAATCACTGCATTTGTTTTAAATGCTATTTTTGAGGCGGCGTGTACTACGCAGTACGCTGCTATTCCATTTCAAACACTGCCAAAGAGTGAGTGGGTGCAGAAAAAGGCAAGCCAAGGGCACGATTTCATTCCCTCCAGGCCTCGACTCCACGAGGGGTGCAAACTTATGTAAGTCTAAAACTAAACACACACACACACACACACAGGTACTGACTTTGACGTAGGTGCGCTCTGTCTCCACCAGTTCGCAGATGACTTTGCGGAGTTTGTCGGCATCGGAGAGCTGTCGTGGAGTGGCGTTGCTCGGAGGAAGCGAGGAAGACTCCGGGCCGGACGAGGAAGAGACGATCTCAGATGAGGGATTCATCTCGTGCAGACTGCGGCAGAAAGCTGCGACCTGCTCCGTACTCTACAGAGAGAGAAAGACAGTGATGATAAGTGAGACATCTGACAGTCCTGCGCTGTTATTACCACACACACACACACACACACACACACACACACACACTCACTCACTGCACCTGCAGCTGGATCCCGCCGCTCAGATGCCTGTCAGAATGAAGAACGCTATAAAAATCATTAGCACTCATTTGCTCTATTTTCAGCCTCTCCTCCATCACTCTATCTTTTTAGCTCTCTCTCTCTCTCTACATCCCTCCCTCCCTGCTCTTCTGAAATGTCTTCATTTCTTCTGAACGACAACCAAAACATAAGCACCTGTCCATGGATGCAGTTGCTATGGCAACGGCTGGGACGGCACATGGACTGTCATTCTCGCAGTAACGCTGACGGACTGAGAGAAAGTACCATCCATTGGGCGCCAAGAAGTAGATATTTAACTACAGTGTTTATACTCCGGAACGTAAATATGCATGATATCGATAGGCAGGACAGCTTTATGATATACACATATGGTGAAGATCAAGAGCTGGATCTGTCCCGAACAGATCGAGACCGTGACGATCGTGTTAAAAGGTCGCAGCTTGCCATGTTCGGCCGATATATGAAACACGTCTCACTTTTCTGCAGCGCAAATGAGTCATTTTATAATATTGGTGTTCACTGTTTGGAGTCTTTTGTTTTTAACTCAAGTGCTTCTTATGTGAAGTTGTTTTGCACCGATGCCAGACTCATTCATTCGTTGTGAATAATCTGATCTGATCTTTTGCTTTGAGTCCTTGAAGTTTCAATAAAGAGAGAAAATAATCAAATTACATGAAGAGCTTTCAAAAAAGGCAGCTTCAATTTGTAAAGCACATTATATAACAACAGGCATTACTGCCTATTAGTATGAAATATATTCTTATTTCATATTTTTACAATTCCCTGAAAAATGTGAGTATGTATGTATGTGTATTTGACTACAAATATATAACAAAATAAAATGAATGCATTAAATAAGAATAAAACAATTAATAAAATAAAAAAACAGTACTAATAGCTCCTCTATCCATTAATCGATCAATCCAAAATCTTTCATTCTCTTTTTCTCTTCACTATTCACTTATTTTAGTTTTCTTCTAAATCACTTTTGTCTAAAATAACTTTAAGGGGCTAGTAGATATATGTATTTGACCAAAACCGAGGACAGCTTAATGTCCTTTTCATTGCTAAGCGATGAAATTTCAATGACCCAAACTTTG
The DNA here is from genome assembly GCF_018831695.1 of Puntigrus tetrazona. NCBI lineage: Eukaryota > Metazoa > Chordata > Actinopteri > Cypriniformes > Cyprinidae > Puntigrus > Puntigrus tetrazona. The sequence goes on along the minus strand of NC_056713.1, from coordinate 22,261,972 downwards.
CAAACTTTATCGAATCATCCCTGAGTGCTCACTGAAGCCTGCAACCAAGCCGAGAGGAGTTGAATTACATGCAAATAAGAGGCAACTCAATGCACCGATGGCCAACCGAACCGCAGACAATAAATTAAAGCTCATTTCTGTAGAAGCGATTTCTGTTGATATTACCTTTCATGCAGATCAGTTGGATTGCTCTCCATCCTAAACTTCTCCTCTCTATCTAGACAAAATGATATCAGCAAACCTCGGCGCGTGCAAATAAAGCATTTCTGATTGACCACAGGCTGCTTTTTTTTTTCCTCACAAAGCCTACATCGGGCGTGATTTCTCAGGGCAACCATTTCAGTGACATCTGCCAGGTAGCAGGAACATTACGTGTGTTATTAAAAAAAGAATCGCTTCAAAATCCTCAGGAGCATCGGGGGATATTGGCTTCACGTTGCGTCTCTGTCTGCGTGTAAACAAATAAATCGGGTCCTAAATCAGAGATGAAGAATTTCATCTCCGAGGGGCGTCGGGCTTCACCTGTCGCTTTAGTCATTAGCTAAAACATCATCAGCTGCCACGAACGCCGCGTAAAAACAGCGAGAGAACTGTCAAGATGTTTGCGATCCCGTTATCACAGAGACACGTTCGCAAGCTTTCAGACACAGCAGCTGTCAGATTTCCACAGAATTCTCCATCATTCTCTGAAACGGCAGTCAGAGACGAGCGCGTTAGGAAACAAGGAGAGCGGGAGAGAAGAAGCAGTCCTCCGACGCAGTCACATCGGAGGCTTTTAAAAACACAGACATAAAAGATTATTTGAAGAGGAGGATCAAGGCTACTGCACACAGAAAACCTCTCGTACAAAACCCAGTGATAGAGAAAGAGTCCAAAGGTCAGATACTAAAGCGTTTTTTTTTCTGAGGAGAGACATAAACAGTCGCGCTGAAGAAGCATGACGACATCGGAGGGTCTCCCACAATGCACTCTTAAATATGCTTTATTTATTATGTCTCAGGTAGAATGTTAATTTAGTTTGGCTAAGGTCAATTTTGCAGTTTTTGTTAATTCGTTGTTGTTGTTTTTTTAAATATTTTTGTTTTATTTAAAAAAATATAAATATATTTTTAGTTTTAATTTTTCAGAGCTAAAAATAAATTATGCTGTCATGAAGTGTAACAATCTTGACAGGCATATTTGCTACAAAAATCAATTCATGACACATTAAAAGATGAATTACTTTAACCCCAAATACTAATTAGTTGTAATTTTAAATTTTTATTCATTTAAAACATTAAAATTAAAGCTTTTATATATTTTAACACGCACAAGTATGTTGTTTGAATACATTTTTACATAAATGTAACAATAATTTTACAAAAATGTAAACAATATTTCAACCAAATTTTCCAATTTTATTCTCCAAAAACTTATTTGAAACCTTAAAGGCAGACACTTCACTTACATTTAAAGTGATTTCTATGGAGTACGGACATAAAACTCACTTGTATGAATTTCTTGTGATGCAGACATCTAAACCCAAATGAAAAACAATTACTTGTGTTAAAATAAGTTTTTATATTTTATTTAAAATTTTACTTAACATTCACTTAATATAACATTTAGTTTTAGTATTTTATTTAAAGTAAAAAAGTAACAAAATAAAAATAAATAAATTAATAATAATAATAATAATAATAATAATAATAATTGCTATCCAATTGGTTAATTGCCAATTGGTTGTGGCGGTAAAATCATAGTATTAGATGGTAACACCATGGTACTCTCATACCAACACTATGTAAAAAATTGCACTTTTTTTTCTAGAAAACCCAAACATCTGACTTTCTGAGAGCAACGATCCACAAAACACCAACAAAAACAAGCACATAAACCTAAGGCGTCAATAAGCCCAAGTTCAGTGTAAGAAAAAACTAAGTAACCAGCTACTCATTAAAAACACCCTTGCCATTTGCATTTTGCAAAGAGAAAAGCTCTAATATTGACTTTCAACCACTTTTATTTACTTACAGACTTACAGGTACTTATTTTGGCTGACACAGTTTTTTTTAAAACGTGTGAAAGCTGCTTTCCTTGTTCATTAGCGGCGAGAGTCTTCGAATGCCCACGCAAGGACACACAAAGGATGAATTACAGTGTTTTTCCCAGCGTCCTTGAGACTCAGAACAGCATAACAGCAGAGAGAAAATATGACACCCCGCACGTCCAGCGCAAAACACAATAAAACACATTAACTGCTGGGAAAATGCCAATGTCACTGCTGTGAAAGGAAAACACGCTTGTTGGCAGTGTTCGCCGAGGTGTAGAGCTCACAACCTCCTGTCTGAACGGACCCCTAAGTTTTAACAAAAAGTACACTGTCTATTGTTAATGTTCTCATAAAGGCGCCACTTTCAGACCAAGCAGCATTCTGTCAGCGGAGAACCTGCAAGAACAACTTTTTGACCAAAAACCAGGTGCATTTCTCACTCTAAGGCACAATTTCCAAATGCATGGATTGGGATTGAAAATTTGAACAAAACTCGCCAAATAAACATCCTCCGACTTCAGAAAACAGTCGTTCTTTATAGTCCTGACTTCATGTGAACTTACTGTTACAATGGAGTTATGGATATGTTTATTGATCTCGTGAGTATAAAAGGTTGCACACTGAGAAGAAACAAACACATGCGTTATCCACACACACAAAAGGGAAATACACACTTCCAGTGAAGTTTCCTTCACGAAATATCAAGAAGATCACCACACCCTGCTTAAAATGGCAACTTTAAAGCGAGGACAAACTGCTTTATAACTGTTCAAAAGTCTCGAAAATCTCTCAAAAATCAGTTCGGACCAACTCTTTTTCAGCATGCAAAAGCACAAAATTGCTCACGATCATAATCTGACCTGTCTATAAAGGCTAAAGAGTAAAGCAAACACACACACACACACTTCATGATATTTACATGGTACACTAAGGTATTTAAAAGAGCACTATGGTACTATCATGCAAAAAAACAACATGGCATTACCAGAGTAAAATACAATATATTAGCAGTTATTTCGCACCTGACTAGAAAACCCAAACACAATTCACAAAACGGCAACAAAACCCAGAGCAGAAACCCAAAGCATCAATAAGCCCCAGCTTAGGATAAGACAAAACTATTGAACCGATCAACAAAATACAGCGGTTCCAGAAAAAAAAAGCGCCATTCATAAAACCTCACCAGGTGCAGCAAGTCATAGATGGAGTCCGATGAGCGTTTGCTGTGTCTGTTGCGTTTGAGCACAGACATGACTGACTCGGGATCAGCTGAAACGGCCTCGGAGAGAAACACGCCGGCCCACCGTCACCGACGCTGGATCGGTTACAGGAAACGCCTCAGAAATCACACATTCACTGCTGCAGCGCCCGACAACATCCCTCCGCTTATGACAAATAGAACAAATGACAGAGCTGAGAGAGAGAGAGAGAGAGAGAGAACCAGCCGCTCTTTCTCTCTCTCTCTCTCTCTCTCTCTCTCTCGTTCGCCCACCTCCTCTCTGCTCGTCCAACTCCGTATTCACCCGCCCATTCAGATGCGACACCACCTCATTTATCTTCTCTCTCTTCCTGGCACGCTGAGCAAACACTCAGCTACATAAGTTAAGATACTCAACTCGCACGTAAAACAATCAAGGGTGAATGGAGAGAGGAAGAGGAAGAGGAAGAGGAAGTGGAAGGAATCTCCTCTCCAAGGCTGCTGTTCTTATTGTTCGCGATAGCCTGGGCAAGTCCAAACGCACACAAGAATATCAGCGCCGTGAGAATGTGAGAGACCCGTAGGTACAGCAGAACTAATAAAAATGTACAAGCTGGCTGCTTGAGAGGCTGGTTAATTACACCAACACTTTTTTTTCCAAAAGGTACATCTGGAAAAAGGGTCTTATAATCAGGGCTGTTTTATATATGGTGTATATAGAGCAGTCAGTAGTTTCCCAAGACAAGAACACATTTTTAATTCTCGTTTTAGGACAACTTTAATAAAAAATATATATAGTGGTCAACATTGTTGATCAGAACCTTTTTATTATATATATATATATATATATATATATATATATATATATATATATATATATATATATATATATATATATATATACACACACATCTATATCTATATACGTATATATATATATATATATATATATATATATATATATATATACACACACACACACATCGTTTTTTATTACATGACAAAAAAAACTGAAAATACTGATATTTATTAATGGGCATCTTTACAAATCGTTTGAGTGATGGGGAGAAAACTGACACAAAAATCCTTGCATATAGGGATCTACTATTTAGATTCAAAAGAGTCATTGAGCTAAAATTTCGCGTTCAAAAAATGAAAAGGCCTTGAGGCTGCTTTAAGTGCTTTTCCAGCGTACAAAAACTAATTAGGCTGGGTAGAGGTTCACCTGACCGCTATTAGATACACTTCTGACATGTTCTAGTGTACGAAAACATCTTGACGGAGGGGTATTTCCAACTGTTTTTAACTTACCAGGCCATCTTAAAATGCAAGGCTTATGGTAGAGGACTGTGAGTCATGACGCAAAGGCCAAATATGTCCGTCCGCATGTGTACGTCTATAGCAGCAGCGCTTAAAAGGGGATGAAGGGTTTTAACGAGCAAACTGTCTAACAGCTGTCAGAATGCTAATTAAAGCATCAACACTAAAAATACCCAACTAAAGATGATGAACAACTCGTCTACTAGAAGTAAAGTAAAAGCCGGAGGCTTTTCTCACAAACAGAAAGTGAAGAACGCATTTTGAAGACCACCACAATAGCTGTGCATTCAGATGAGCGAATCAATTGAACAGCAGCTTCGTGATTTATAATATAGCACTGGAGCGAGTGTCTGTTTCATAAAGATTGATCATCTGAACTGCCATGTGGAGTGAGAGAGACAGCCAGCGGGGGAAAGTAAACAGAATGAATGCACCAGGACTTAAAAGAGCACGGAGAAAAATGCGGCGTCAGATCCTGTGATTCAGGCTTCACTGCGGTTCGTGAACACATGCTGCGGCGGTGGAGCGCAGGAGAGCGATCGTTAAACACGGCCGGCGAGATGCGCCACAGAACAATAAAACCACACGGCGACTTCAGCTCTTCGGACTCACGCTGCCTTGCAGTCACGTCGGAGTGATCGAATTTACTTTTTGTCATGCCAAAATACGCACTCTCTTTGTCTAAGTTTGACGAGTTTAAATGGACTTTTTTTTTGCTTAGACTGAAACATTTAAACCTCCGTTCAATTTTGAATGGAGAATGGGCTCTGTAAGAAATTTTTGGAAGTTGAGCTGTAAAATCGAGTAATTAATATTCATATTTCTATAGGATTTCTATTACATATAAATATAAAATGTAGAGAAATCTTTATTTCACATGGAATAAAATTAATGAATATTTATATGTTCATTATTTTATATATAGTGCTGTCCAACATTTAATCGCATTAATCAACCAAAATAAAAGTTTTGTTCATGTAATATATGTATTATTTACTAATATATATATATATATATATATATATATATATATATATATATAGACACAATATATAAGACACAAACCTACAATATATATTTTGAAAATATTCACATGTATTAACATCCATATTTATATTCATATAATCTATATTATACATAATTTTGTGTGTATTCATATAAACATAATAAACATACTCAGGACACACACATATATATCATGATCAAAAACTGGCAAAAAAAAATTGGGATGATTAATGTGATTAATTGTTGCCCAGCACTAATTACATACAAATGTAAAGTGTAGACACAAACTTTTATTTCGCATGCAATTAAATCGATTTAACTGATTTGATTTAAAATAAATCTATATTTTTATTCAGCAAGAATACAATCAATTGGTCTAAAATGACACTTAGAACGTTACTGAATGAATGTTGTACTTTTAGAATTTCTATTATTTAAAGAATCCTAAAAAAAATTATGCATCATGGTTTCAGTAAAAATATGAAGCAGCACAACTGATGATAATAAGAAATGTTCCTTGAGCAGCAAGTCAGCATTTTAGAATAATTTCTGAAGGATCGTGTGACGCTGATGATTTGCGTCACAGGAATAAATGACATGTTAAAACAAAAAACTCGAAAAAGCTGTTCAAAAGCATTAAGAAACCGGCCCATATTTTACATGCAAAAAAACAAAGCAAAAAACAGCAAAAACTATCAGCCGCCTGACAGAGAATGAGAAATGCTTGCAGAAGAAGAAGAAGACCAGCGCTGAAGACTGAACTTGCCAAATCCTCTACTGAACACTTTTAGCATCAAAGACGTCTCCTGATATAACAAATCACACACACTGCAATCCCAACCGCCTGTTAATGTGGAGATCAGCAAGCAGAGAACGACAAATCACATAGAAAAATGTTTCAAATGATCTATAGCACAAATCCCTCTCTAGTCCATCTACAGAATAATATCCCAGCAGACAGAGAAGCACCGCTAACGTACCATCATTCACACCTGAGCTCATCAAGCGAAAACGCTGAGAGACGCTTTAAAAAAAAGGATACATTACAGCAGGTTTTCCACGATTAAACCCTTTTGGAGGGATGGTTACTGGATGATACATTATGCTTTGGTGCTCATCTAGGAAAGTTAAGTTCAAGCATCTCTACAATAGTTTCCCAACAAAACAAAAAAAGGTTTCAATGCCAGGTCAGTACATGCAAAATACTGTGGTTACAAAAAGGTATTTGGACACTTGCAATAGCCACAATTAAAATGCATGCATGACACTGCAATATAAATAACCCAACTACAGTGAGTGGCATTTGAAAGTAAAGATTTATTCTCAACACAAACCTTTTAAACTCGTATGAGTCATTTTTTCAGTGACTTTTGGCCTCACTAATTTGTTTTTCTCAAATGTTTTTCTCAAACGCAAGTAAGCCTGTACCGTGTTTTTTTTTTTTAATAAATGCAAATAAATGCAACTTCTTTGATATTTTGTTGCACTGACATTTATATTAAGTTTCGCTTAAGCATCTTAATACCTTTTTGGGGTGAACTGCTGTGATGAATATTGCGACTTCAAAATAAATAAATGGATCTTCTTTAATGCACTGATATTCACATTACGTGCAACTTAAGTGTCCGAATACTTTTTTGGGGGGCACATAATGGCAGAGAAGATAAATAAACCGAGCTGAATCGCCGAGGAAGATCATATTTAGCTGTGTCTCGCGGCTTCAAATAATTCATATTTTCAGAGCACGTTCAGGCTAAATCTGAATTACATTAAATTACATTAAACACTATGTGTGTGTGTGTGTGTGTGTGTGTGTTTGTATACATATACAGAGTGTGCGCTAAAGCTGATTATACATTCCTTTGCATTTCCCGCCTGCCCTCTATGCTACTTTCGGATTTTAATAAAGGCCAGAGAGATGGTGCTATGCAAAAAAATAGACACATGTCTATGCATGCCAAAAGCAATCTTCTCCAAGCTCCCAGTGAGACCCAGAGTCCCGCTGTCTCTCTGCTGACCCAAAGTGCATCTCTCTGCCTGGGCCTGACAGCCAACCAACAGCAACACACCCCTCAGATCCAGAACCAACTCATTCTGCACTCAAAGAGCGGGCTTGTGATGCGAGAGATCTAGTTTTATCACTCTGCAGCACTTGCTAGAAAAATAAGACAGGGTGTACAACTTCATTTTATAATGCATTTAATTGTCGCCGCAAGCAGATTCATTCCTGAAAACGTTTCGCGAGTCGTATTCCTGGATGAATAATAGAGAAAGGAAACACCAGCGTATTCAAATACTGTCATCACTGATTGATGCGACAGCTTGGAGCATATTCAAACTGTGTGAACTGCACTTAGCAACAAAAAAATGTGACAAAACGGCAGTGAAAACAGACCGATAGCTAAACTGCTGCATCCAGTTATTATGGAAACGAATTGTTACTTGTGACTGCACGCATGAATAATAAGCGTACAAGACATTTGCGTGTGAAGTAGTTGAGACTGGAAACATTCATAAATATTATGAATATCATTCACAAATAGCGTGAATGCATCGACTACGATGTTCCAGGAAATGAAAACGGTAGCATTCGTTATAAAACAGCCCTATATTTTAAAACCGATTCAAATCGGGTATAATCTCATCTCATTTTCTAAAAGGGGCCGACAAACAATCTGAGCATCCCTGCAGTACATTATTCCTCTCGTGGACATGTAAGACAGCCCAAAGGTTGTGTTTTAACCACGCGAGGTCTAGAAGTTACTATCCTGGGGAATAGATTAGATTTTTTTTTTCAGCTTCCACCACTGAGGTCTCAACTCAAAGACGAACAGGGAATTCTGGAAATAGTCTGCCTATGTAAATACGGAAGGGGTCGTGCGGAATCTGATTGGTTCCGTCAACTCAACACATCCATCAACACGTCCGTTTAATAAAACAACTGTGACTGTATCCTGCAGATCGGAGATGTGGAAAAATAACTCCGCACACTCTGACGACGTCTAAATGCGAGACTGTTATGTCCGTCTGACACTTCTCAGATAGACCATCTTCTGAGACCATCTTCGTCGCTGCCTCCAAGATTCGGTTAATTGCTCCTCGTAATAAAGCAATTAGGATGCAAAAGAAAACCAAACGACCTCTTTTTTACTGTCACCCGTCTTAACGCAAACTAATTATCTCCAAACGCTCAGCGAAAGCTTCTGGCACAAGACGCACTGCAGAAACAGACAGTTCATTATTACAGACAGACAGATAGGTTAAGAGAAAGATAGACTGATGGAAAGATACGGACAAACAGATAGATGGATAGACTGAAGGAGGGTCTTGTTTCTAGCCAAAATATCTAAGAATTCTTAAATCAAAGCATTGTATTGGTTTCAGAAAAGAAATCTAAATTTAGTTTTTGCCTGAAAGAATCTGCCAATTGGGAAAGTAAAATAATCTTAATTCAAAAATGATTTTGCTTATCCCACTGGGATCTTATTTTTCTTGTTCAATGCAATTAATTCACTTAATAAGACTACATTATTGATCATCTTGATTTAGGAATTCTTAGATATTTTGGCTTTTGCAATGTAAATAGAAAGATGGATAGACATGCAGACAGTTATACAGAGGGATGTACAGGTAGACGGATAGATGGATGGACAGAAATATAGATATACTGACAGACAGATAGCTAAAACAGTTAACAGGGTCAAATTTATGAGTGTGACACGACAAATTACAGAAAGCGACTGAACTGTAAGCGTCCCTCCGTTTAAAAACAGCACGGATGACAGATGGCGGAGCGTTTCTGCAGTGTGATTCTTCTCGCTCGGAGTTCAGAGTTTCGAAGGCCCGCAGCTCTAGATTTGGTGAGCGTGAACGAAACCCACGCACAGACAGGAAAAGTGTCCCGTCGGGCGGAGCCGCGCAAGATCCAGGCTGATAAGTCTCAGGCGAGTAACGGAAAAAACTTTGATCGTAGCTTTTTACCTTTCCATAGTCATCAAACTCAGCGAAGAGCTCCGAGTCGTCGTCTAAACTGTCTCCTGAAGTCTCCACGATCAGACCCACTCCGTCGTCCAGAATCTCCTCTGTGGAAAAAACGAGTAATCTTTTAGTTTTCGGAAGAGCATTGCACGTGGCAGAGGCAATTCGAATATAAATATCGTGAATGCACAGACTGAACTAGGAACAAAGACTGGGTTTTAACCACGCAAGATCTAGAAATTAGTTTGTGGAACATTAGCAAATATATTTCTTTGGCTTCCACCACTGAACATATAATAGCATATATTTCTTAGCAAAAGATTCTATTTACACGGAGTGCAAATAACAATGGATTCATTTTATGCTATTTATTCTACTTATTGGAATAGTGGAAATGATCTGCACCACACAATATGAAACATTACGCAATAATAACTCAATGAGTGTACGTTTTTATTTTAATACAAATGACAAATGGCATTAATGCCACCTTATTGGGACGATAAGGCCCTCCCTGCACCTACCCTAACTCTACCTGCATCAACCCAAGTGAAATCTCTTTCCCCTCACCCTGACTCTGAGAGAAGATGTCTGTGTAGAGGTTGTCTACAGCGTCCGAGCGTCTCGGTGGCAGGAAGCAGAGCTGCCGGCGGTCGACAGGGGGCAGCGTGTTGACGGTGAGAGAGAGAGAGACCTGGGCGAACGCCACCTTCATGTCAGCGAAGGTCAGAGTGCGGGCGTCCTTCCCGTTCAGCTGCAGAATCTCATCTCCCGCATTCAGACCTGCAATCATTTCAATATGGTAATAGCTCGTGAATAATTAAGTCGCAGAATACTGCAGCCATAGGCTTCTAGAGATATGCGAAATGGATGATTAAATGCACAGCGGGCTTGCAAGGAATTAGTAAAAACAAATAAATAAATTGGTCTTAAATACAGCATGACATAAAAACAGAACCCTATTTAATTTCTTAAGACACGATTATGGTTACATTGCGTGATGCATTATTAAAAAAAACGATCGATTTCGTTTTTTCTCCTTGGCCCACAATGAACACAATTAAAAACAAAAACTGCGAGAATAATAATACATACAAAATTATAAATACAAAGGATAAAACTACTGAAACCTGAAATAAAATGAAAGCTAATATAAAATAAAATAACTATAATATTAAAACAAGCTAATAATAAACACAGAAATGTTAAATACTTAGTTAATCTGATATGGAAAGCCCACATTGTACAATCCAATAGTATCGCAACACATAAAAAGAAGTTTTTTATATATTCAGTTTCAATTTTAAATACGTCATAAAAGTAATGCAATGTCCTGTCCTCGCTGGTGCGAAGGCCGGCAGCAAAATAAATAGATGCAATATAAAAAAAAAAAAGAGATTGTCTCTAGCTTTTCCATTTGGCCCTTCAGCTTGCGGGTTTGACCCAGTTCTCTGGGCGATGTGAAATGTCAGCAATAAGCCAGTCAGACCTGATCCTGCCACACTGATCACGCAGACATCACTCAGAAAGACGAGAGTCTTATTCGGCATGTTGACAGTGTCTGGATGTCAAGATAAGCTTGCTTTGATGGTCATTTAAAGGAGCCATATTCTCTATTTTGCCCAAAAATCCACTTATAATGTTAGCTAACGTCTAGTGAAGAAAGTAAAAGGAACGCTGAATATAAATACATTTAAAATGTATTCACTACTGTAAAATAGTTCAGTAAAATGTGTTGTTTACATAGAGCACTTTAACATACAATGCTAGAATTAAACGGGCCTGCTACTGTACCTTTAAGGATACTGTGCGCAAAATGCCTGTAAACGCCTTTACAAAATCGTAAAAAACGAACAATGAAAATCCCGTTTTGCTTGGTACGACTCGTTTAACGTGCAGGTGCGTTTCGCGTACTGCACATCAGCGAATGCGACTTTAATCGCCTCTCTGATTCCTTCTATCGTTTGTCATTATTCAGAGTTTAAAGGGGTTGGGAATAAATCTGCAATCTTTGGCTCTCAGAAACCCCATAGAGCTGACAACATGTTACATAACACCAAGAGCACAGCGCAGATATCACAGCAATTACTTATACAGCTTGATTCCTAAGCAGATGCTCGGCAGACAGAGAGAGGGAGAAAGAAAAGAACAAACCAAGAGACAGGGGTGAAAAGAAAAAGAGAACGTAATTAGGAGGTGAAACGAGCTAATGAACCTTTAGCGAACGCTAATCCTCCAGCTCTCACGTCAGTGATATAGAGCTGCTGAACGCTGTCCTCCTCCACCACTGAAATGGAAAAACCTGCGAGAGAGAGAGAGATGAAGTGATAGACGTCATAATCAAGTATAATCATGAAGCAAACCTCATAGGGTTTGAACCTACAAGCTTTCATTTGCAAGGTTAGATTTTTAGATAGTTTACCCAAAAATGTTGATTCTCTATCATGTCATTATGAACACATTTCAATTATTTGTTCTTCCGTGGACTGAGAAATTTATTATTTTCCTGCGCCGTCCCATTAACTACTACCACAATATATAGATAAATAAGGATAATCTCTTCAGGATTTCCCACAAGCAGCAATAAGTAAAACGGAATAAAAAAATAGATCAATAAAAATAAAAACTGTAAATTAAAAAGAAAATTTAATTAAAATTTTATAATTATTTTTATTTTTAGCCTTTTACAGCTAACTGCAATATATATATATATATATATATATATATATATATATATATATATATATATATATTATTCAAGCACATGTTTATATTTTATAAAAATACGCAGTACACAAACTTTTATTTTGGATGCAAGTAATCATAATAAATAATTATTAAATTAATACTTAAATACTTAATAATAATAATAATAATAATAATAATAATAATAATAATTTCTATATATCCCTAGAAATCTAAAATTTAAAAAGGATGAAGGATTATGTGAAAATGAAAAATAAATGAAAAATAAAAGCCAATTCAAATTATTATCAAAAAATATAATAGTGAATAACATTGTTACGACTTAAATGAACATTCTGTGAATAATTAAATTAAATATATTCTGTCCTCCCCCATGAGACGACCATACAACATCAAAAAAAAACATTTAAAAACTTTAATCATGACTTTTCCAGGTACCATTTTAAAATTCCCAGTATAAATAAGTGGATTTAACCAGACATGATTTGATCAAGCTAACACATTTTTGGCTCTCACCGTAGCCGATCATGCAGGACTCATCCCGATCAAACTGGATGACCTTCCTGATCTTACAGCACAGCTCGATTTCCTTATACAGCTGAGAAGAAGAGCACAGGACATTATTCATTAATATTCCACGACCGAACATCACTTTGATATTCCACATTCAAGCAGCATAAACAACACACACACGGAACGGCATGAAAGAGCGAGAACGACAGAATACAGATCACATTTCACCGGTGGAGAACTTTATGTTCCCGCTTGATCGACTGCATCTGACCTGGACACTTACAACATAATAAATGAAGACGCTGAGCAGAAGCTAAAGCACGATGGATGTAGAAAAGTAAAGAATGAAGCAATTCCGTAGCTGATCTGTCTGTCAGATGAAGGGAAACGGGATCAGCCTTTTGTATTGCACAGAAAAACATTTTGTTATTAAAGCGTGAGGGAGAGAGGAAGAAAAAGGGTGTTTGGATGAAGTGTGATGTCCCAGCAGGATGAAAGTAATGAGAGAGCATCTAAGCAGCGGGTGGGAGAGCGAGTTTAACTCCAAACCTACCAGATCATAAATATCCTCCTCCGGTTTGGGGATATAAAACTGCACTTGGTTCTCAATGAGGAACTTAAGCCGCACGTAGTGTTTAGTGGGGTCCAGTTGGTGAGCCTGGAGAGAGACCAGGAGAGATGAAAGCAGACACACATTTAATGGATGAAGAGCGACGCCAAGACATGTTACTGGGCTGTATCTTCTTCTCAGTGGGCCAGATGGACAGGAATCACACGCTAAAAGGCCCAAGCGCTCATATCAGAGAGGATGCAGCACACTTTCATTCGGCGTGCAGCAAGAGGAGAGCGAATAAATTGCTTTATACAGGACGGACACATGCTTGAGACTTTAAAAAACCCTCTGAGGAACGCTTTGAGGAACACAGCATCTGAGTTCACTACACCAGTGCCCTTCAAACTGACATTCAATCCCGCAAAGACCGAGGCGACTCCGTGAATGTGAAAACCTGGCATCGGAAGAGCACGATGAATGCTTCTTGCGCTGGAAAGATCTCGGGTTTCTTGGCGTTACCTTGCAGATGGTTTCCAGCATGTCGAGGGCCGACTCTCCGGGTTGGATGATGGCTAACACAGGCTGGTCGTTTGGCAGCAGCACCCATGATGGAGTGAGGTGGTCTCGGGACCAGATGTCATGATCCGTGCTGGGTCTTGGCAGACCTTTGACTGGGGTCTTGGTGTCTTTCTGTAGTGTGATAAATGAAAGCACTGTAAAGTGGCAGCTGTGAACGAGGCCTTCAGAGATGCTATTAATCATGTGAAATGATGATCATCTCATCATTTCCGAGGTGCACTGTGTGCTAACGTCTCGCATAAAAATGAGATACAACTGAAATATCATACTAGCATACTACATTACTTTTTTGTGCACAATATGCACATTTTCTGTACACATAAAATACATTTAACAAAATGTATAGTATTCAACTATAGCATATTGTTCTGTGTACTGTTTCCCACAATGCAATGTGCTTAATTTGCTATTCAAATAACAAATAACATCAAAAATGATTTTTAAACACTTGAATGGACTGCTAAAAGTTAGACTTTTGCAAAAAAAAATTAAAAATTGATTAAATTAAGTACACTATTTCTGCATGCATTCTGTTTTTATAGTATGCATCATACATTACTGCAACTATTCAAAAGTTTGGGGGCAGTAAGTTTTGTATTTATTATTTTTAAAAGAAATTATTATTTTTACTAATAAAGAATGCACTGAAATGATCAAAAGTGTCAGTAAAGATATTTAGAACATTAAAAAGATATTTGAAAAACATTCTCGTCTTCTGAACCTTTTTTAAAGGATTATTTATTTTTTTAATAAGAAGCAGCAAAAACGTATTCAACATTGATAAAAACAAGACATTTTTCTTGAAAAGCAAATCAGCATACTAGAATGATTTCTGAAGGGTCATGTGACACCGAACAGTAACGATGCTGAAAATTCAGCTTAAGAATAAAGACAGTATAAAACTGTTCTAAATATAAAAACTAATAATATTTCACTATATTACTGTACTTCTGATCAAATCAATTCCGTTCAAGCCGTTGCGAGCAGACTTCTCAGAGACTTCTAATGCACTGTAATCTCAACTTTCACTCCAGCATCATTCTGTCTCTGCTCATGATTGAGTGAGTGAATCAGAACATCGACACTTTTATCTGCGCCCCAGGTCAGTGGATTATAGCACAACCATCTCTACACTTCTTACACGGATGCCCACACCTCCGCCAACGCCAGTGATAAATATACACCCACATCTCCGCCAACCCACTCCAGAGATCCATCCCAGAGCGCATCTCTCTGAACAGGGCAGTTTTGATTTGGTGCAGTGGTCTTGTATAGCTTTTTGTGCATTTTCACCACTTTCACAGAGTGTGTAGATGCACGTTTCTTACCGTCGTCTCACTAGAAGAACCCTCAAACATGCCTTCTAGAGGACTTTTGACTGGATCATCCCCTTCTGCAAAAACCTGTTTGAAAACAACATCCATCGTTCAGCAGTCACCCACCAAAATGAAAACCAACTGTATGTGTTTTATGAAGTACGCATTTCATCTGCTTGTTGGTAAAAGTTTTTTAGAAAACACTAAGCGTGGATTAGGTGTGTGTGTGTGGTTTACCTGGTTAATGCTGGGATGACCTTTACTCTTTCTCTTGGAGTGGGTGTCCAGACCCCATAGTGAGGAGAAGCGACTCTTGCGTTTGCTGGTGGAGCGTGACATCGCCTGTGTCCGACGCCTCACGCCGCTCTCAGTGCGAGCCGCCACCTACAGACACAAAACAGCTGCATGAGGTACGGGGGACAACATTCATGCTGTGCGTCCCAGCGATCAAACTGACTAGACGGCTCCCAGCAGGAGGCTGAGATATGAACACAGCTGCTCGGTGAAACCCGTTCTCATTGATTCGCTCTCACTGATGTTCAGTCGAGGGCTTCATTCACAAAGTTGTTCTGAAGAATCCAGGTATAAATGGGTCATTAGTTGGGTCTAAATGGGTTATAAGGTGGTCTAAATTGGTCATTAGCTCCTGGTCTAAATTGCTCATTACGAGATGGTTTTTAGATAGTGTAAGTGGGTCATTAGCTGGTCTAAATGGGTCACTGCGTGGTCAGAACTGGTTGTTAGTTTAAATTGGTTGTGAACTGGGTCACTAGCTGGTCTAAATCATTCATTAGCTACTCTAAATTGGTCAGTGGTGAGTCAGGTCATTAGCTGGTCTAAATTAGATATTAGCTGGTTTTAACTGGTCATTAGCTGGTTTACACTAGTTAAAAGCTGGTTTAAACTGTCCATGAGCAGGCCTAAATGCTTTATTAGCTAGTCTAAATTGGTCAAAAGCTGGTCTATAAGGTCATTCAATAGTTTTAACTAACCATGAGCAGGTCTAAATGTTTCAGTAACTATTCTAAATTGGCCATGATCTAGTCGAAACAGGTCTTTAGCTAGTTTAATCTGGCCATGAGCTCTGGTCTAAATGAGCTTGTCTAAATTAGTTGCTAACTAGACTAAACTTGGTCACGAGCTGGCCTAAATGCATCCTTTGCTGGTCTAGTCATTAGCAGAGCAAGCTAGATGTAAGGTAGATAAACTGGTCATTAGCTGGTTTAAAGTGATTGTTCCCATAGTGGACATTAGCTTGGCTACACTAGTCAAAATACAGCTGTTTTTGTCCTAAATGGACCTGCTTGAGATTTTTTCCCTCAGCAAACACAAATCTCACAAACACTGATCGTTATTAATGGTGACTGTGTAATCAATGTGTTTTCTTGGGAGTTTAAATCACAAATAACATAAAAAAAGCATAAAAAAAGCCAAATACCCATCACACCATTTTCATGATAAAGTTTCTTCATAAACTGCATTCAGTCAGTCTACAATTGTTCTTGCACTTATGTTCTCAAAAGAAATGTCAAGAGGATGGATTTCATCCATCACCGTTCTTTCATTCTTTTTCAGCAAAAACACTTTAGCAGATGTGACTTCCTCTAACAAAATCGAGTCCGCTGGTGGGACATCACCTTTAGAAATAAATAAACGCACATATTCATTCATAAAAAAGCAGCAAACGCACAAAAACAACTCGCTTCCTGTGGTCACTCGGGTCCGGATGAATTTTAAAGGTTGGTGAAGTGTTTGGCGAGTTCTTTTCAGTGTCATTCAAAAATTATACACGCTCGCTGTGTTGAACGCGCTGTGGCATTTCTGGGTCTCCTGATGGAGAAAAGCACTCTGGCTGCATCAAAAACCCTCTCCACTGCTCTGAACCAAGCTATTATTCGTGAAGAACAGCACACGGGCCAACAGCACTTCATTTGGACTCGACACTTATCCTCTCTCTCCATCCTCTCAGAATGTGAATGCTGAAGAACATCCCCACCCCCTCCACCCCAAAAAATCATCCAAGCTGCATAGACAAAAATAAAATCTCCCTGTATCCCAGTGTCCTCCAGCTCCTGCACTGAACGCCAGAGCTGGAGGCGAATCTGAGGATGGATGGTATTGATCAGCCGGAGCCGTGGCCCACATCCAAGAGAAAATACACAGACCAACCCTTCAACTACTGTTTCTTTTTATGCCAAAATCCATTACCCACGTACACCAACACTGACGGGTGGGAAGGAAGCAGGTTAATACATGCATTCTGTGTAAAAATAGAGCAATACTGATGCTCTTGATGTGGGTTTCTAAGCCATGCTTCTGTCTGAAATACACCAGATACCAAACATTTAAAAACTTAGTCAAAGTAAGTTCCCTATAAGCCACCAGAGAGATGTTTTTTAAATCTACTTTAAAGGAGAAAGATTGACATTTCTAAAACTGTTATATTATTATTGTCTTTAAAAAAAAAACTTTACATTTTTTTTGCTCAATTCATGAAAAAAAAATTCACTTTTATCATTATTCCAATTTTGTTTAATACATTTTAACATAAAATTTCAGTGAATGAAGTAACACAAAGAATGAAGCTAGATTATTTGTACCTATACTAAGCTTTTTTTTCACTTGTGCTGTCACAACATAAGACACAGTCCAACTTTTATTTGTTAAATACCCATATATATATACAGTATATATTCATATTTTATAAAAATACTGTGTGTATATATATATATATATATATATATATATATATATACATATACACACACACACACACACAAAAAAATCACATTTTAATATAAAAATGATTATAATATTTTTATACATTTAACATTTTAAATATATAAAATTTCATATTTCTAAGATATAGAATATATATATATATATATATATATATATATATATATATATATATAAACACACACACACACAATATGTATAGAATATATATATATATATATATATATATATATATATATATATGGAAAACTAAGAGATAATTACCAGTGCATGGAAGGACGAGACCGAAAAAATGCCTAGGCGGCCCATAGCCAGTTTGGTGGGACGAGAGGCGAAGGCCAGCAGGCGTTTGGGGTTGGGAAGCTCGCCGCCCTGCAGGCTGGACAGGTAACAGCGGAAGCGGAACAGATCCATGTGGAACTGCTCTAAATTCTGCTCCCACAGGAAAATCTGCGAGGAAATAAAAGAGACAAAGTTATTGGTTAGAACACGGTTTACAGCAAGCCAGCGGCGTGTGAGAGTTGTCAAAACGATGATTTCATTCTTGAAAAAAAAAACAGGATTAAAACATTACATCGAGCCTTAAAGAACCATCTCTAGATATGCAGAAGCTTCCGTGCCTTGTGTCTGGTCTGATTTGATCTAATGAAATGGTGTTTGGAGGGCACTGGAGTGAGTTTATACACCACGGCGTCTCCTCCCAGGCACCCTGGGATGGATGTTTTTTTGGAAGACGCGGCGGAGGGGGCAGCGGTCCAGACAACACACAAAGTAGCAAACAACAGCGCCACACATTCCTCTGGCAGAGAGGTCCGGGACTCCCTAGGAACTCGACCCTGCTGCCATTCACCAGGGCACAATGAGCAACCCACACAAACGCACAGGCGCCCGTTAAACCTCCTCCTGATGGGCCGCGGGCCATTCTGAGCTCCGCTTCTTGCGTAAACATCCATTGAGCGGAACGTGAACTTTTGCAGCAAGTGTGTGTGTGTGTGTGTGTGTGGAGTGAATCGATGTTCTGTCAACATTATGACAGCATCAGAATCACGGAGCTGAAAATGATGCAGTGATGTTGCGGATACGGAGGATGTTAGTGCCGTAGCGCTTTACGATACTGATACAATAATTATGCAAAACAAAGCACTGACAGACTCTTCAACAGCAAAACTAATTTTTTTTTTGTCCTAACCAGATGCAACCAACATTTAGCCTCTCACTTGTTGAGCTGGTCCAAAATTCTCTCTATATTATTGCATATTAAAGGTGCACTCATTTTTTTTTTTACCCTACACTGTTTAAAAGTTTGGGGAAATTTAAAAGAAATTACAATTTTTATTTAAGCTACTGTAAATACATGTATTTTTTTATATAAATGCTATATATAGATATATAAAAAGTTTAATTTGTCAAAAAAATTAACATGGTTTCTATAAAACTATGAAGAAGCACAATTGCTTTTTTATCACTGATAATAATCAGAAATGTTTCTTGCAAATTAAAATGATTTCTGAAGAATCTTGTGACACTGAAGACCGGATTAATATGATGAAAATTCAGCTTTGACCACATGAATAAATTACATTTTAAAATATAATCATAGTTTTAAGTAATAATAATAGTAGTAATAATATCTCACAATTTTTACAATTACACATATTTTTATTATATTTTATTTTTATAATATATTTAAATAAGATACATTTTTATATATTATTACATACTGTTAATAATATGAATGTATTTTTGCTGCTTGATCACACGTCTATTGGATGTTTCGCCTGTAAATGTGCTGGATTGTGGGTGATTCGGACCCAAACGTGTTAAATAACCGAATCACTAACCTGCTCCAGAATGGTCTTCCTCTTCTTGGCGTCAGTGACGGCGGAGAGCTGCATGTCTCCCATTTTCTTCATCTTCTCATCCATGTCGATCTTCTGCTCCAGCTTTCTGATCTCGGCCCGCAGCAGGCGCACCGTGTCTTCGCGGTGGTGTTGTCGAGCGACGGCGGCGGCGCAGGCCGAGTGGATGGCCGTGATCCAGTTCTCAAGCTCCGTTTGGCTGCAGGTCTACAGAAAGAGGTCAAGGGTCAAAGGTTAAACAGCATGTTAACAATGACTTTACCTTTTCTGTGCACTGTGCACGATGAGCAAATATTCTATATGCATGAATTATATGGTATTTCAGCTTTATATAACATGCAATGAATGAACTCGATTCTCAGACTGACAAATAAATAGGAAGACCTGGCTGGGATTTCTAAAGTGCCTAAAATGTCTTGCTTTTTGGCTTTGTTTCCTATTGTTTTCATACTATCTGATGGTAATATTGGTGCAAATTAATGCAACAAATAACATGCATTAATAGTGGCGTACAGAGAAAACAGTCAAAGCAATGCAACTATGCATACCCGTAATGTACGAGGACTGTAAAGAAACAGTCATTTGGAAAACCGGGACATTTTAGACAACTTAGAAATGGACGCCAGGACATGTCCAGAAAAAAAGGGGACAAGTTATAAGTAACTAGAGCTGTGACGCTTAAAAGTAGCAAAGTAAACATTTTTAACACTAATAAATAAATGTAACACATGATCTTTGGCAACAAAGTAGCACATTAATGTTTAATGCGATGCAATGCATGCTGTGAAAAATAACATGTACTTTCATGCATTTATCCAAAGTGGCTTACAAATGAGGAATTTTTTGATTTGTCAAATAGACAACAGTTTTATTAGACAGCTGGATTCGAAAAACCCCAAAACAGTGTATATGGTATTAATCGTGAAACTCAGGAATGTTCAGTCACCTGAAAAAGGAAGGAGTCTCCGAGCGAGTTACTCAGGCAGAAGACGAAATCTTTTTTGGGGTGTTCTGGGACGGCCTGGACGATGCTGTTCTCGGCCCACACGGCGTGTTTAGGGACGCTGTTGTGATCGATGCCCGACCGGCCGTCCGTCTCGTAGAAAAACAGCGTGCACCCTGGGAGGACCAATTAAGGCATTCGCTCAAGCATCAGAAAATTGTTCACGTGAGCTCGATTAACACTACGGATCGTCTCTCAGATGCTGTTTCCCGGGAAACGGGAGCAGGATATAAAATAAATTGTAGTTTTACGGCTTTATTGATTGAACTCTGCTCTCCAGTGGCCAAAATAAGAAATGCAGCTCTTGTTTTTTTAAAGAGAATCCAATAATAAGTGCACACACTTACTGGATTGTTTTTTCTGCTTTGATTTTGCTCTTTTTTCGCACTTTTGGTGAAAATACAGAGAGCTTTCTAACATGTCAATACTCCCGTCTGTCTCCAGTTCATACAATCGTTTTTAGGCAAGCAAAAAAATTAAGGACATTCATTTGACAAGATTTTCTGCTCACATCAACTTTCTATCTATAAATGTATCCTATAAGACGGTTTCAAGCGATAAGAAATGTTTCTCGATCATTTGTCACTCAGCTTCGTATCACTACTACTTCCTGTTTTTAAATCACAAAATGCATGAAAGATACTTTACAAAAATGCATGTTTTATCACTTCTGCACTAACCTTTCGAGAACGGTAAAAAAAAGGTAAAATGAATATGGCAGATTCGTTAAGCCACAATATTTAACCAACAAGTGTGTAAGAGGTGAAGTCGTGAATGATGGGCGTTTAATTCCGAAGGGCTTTTTCTGGACCTACCCATATAAAAGGACACGACACAACAAACATAATCCTGCTCTCTTCTCTTTCAAACGTTTTCACAGGAAGCTGTAAAACCTGTTTACGGTGTCAGATAACCATCTCTTTCAGAAACACCGCGCACACACACACACACACACACCTTTGAGGGACACCCAGTAGCTCTTCCACTTGCGGCGAGGGGCGAGCTCCACCTTCTTGTTTTTTTTATGCACCAGGAAGTTTTTGACGGCGAGGCGCCCAGCTTTGCGCACGGTTCCCTGTACGGCGGCCACGTTCAGCAGAGGGTCGGTGTGATACGCTGAGCTCAGGGTCACGCTGCTCTGCTCGTCGCTGAACGCCGAGCTTCTCTCCTCGGGAACCTCCGCCGGGCTCACGTTCTGCTCCAGCTCCTGGCGGAAGTTCTCGTAGACTCCCTGATCAAACACACACAGGCCCAGCACGACTGTTAGCACTGTACAGATGCTACACTACATTAAATGCTTACGAATGTTTTTTTGATTTATACATTTTTTAAAAATAATTTACCATTCATAGTTCAGACAAAAATATTAAATATCTAATTTTTTCTAATTTGCTAAAATTACTCACTAAAATGTTGTTCTGTGTAACAATCTTCTCAGGCATATTTACAACAAAAATCAATTTGCGACATATTAAAAAACGAATGACTTTCACCCCAAATACTAATTATTGTAATTTCACCTTTTAAAAGAATTGCCACCAAGGCAAAGTTTTGCTCATTTGTCAGTAAGCTATTTTTACTCATTTAAAACAGAATAAAATGTAATATGCCCCCTTATTACTTTATATTTTAATATGTACAGGTATATTTTAATATGTACAAATGTTGTTTGAATTTTTTCATAAATATTATGTTACACTGAATGACAATTTACCCATATGTTTAATTTTAATGAATATTTAATGAGTTAATGTTTTCTATTATGTCACAATATTTTATTAACGTAAAATTTTTGGATACAATATTTTATTTATAAAATATAGTTTAATTTTTAACCCTTTAATTTTTTTGAATTTTAGATTATTTCATACATTTATGCAAGTAATACCAAAACTATTTTGCTTTTTCCTTCTCTTTTTTTTTTTTTTTTTAGGAGGGAATTATTCCATTTATAAAAATTCTCATGTTTAGTTTGCATAATTTTTTATTTTATTATTTTATTTATATTTATTAATATTTTATTTCATGAGCATTACTCATTTACTCACTGATGTTGCGGCATGTTCATGGACTGATGTGTTCCTGAATCTATCTGCTACGACAGTATGCATATAAACAAGGAACAGCAGGAATAAATCTCCCGGCCCACCTGTGTGCCCTCTGAGGGTCCCGCTCCAGCCCCGCTGCTGCTCCCACTGTCGCTCCCGGCGAAGGCGCCCCCTGCTGACGTGGAGTAAGCCGAGAAAGACGCAGACATGGTCTTATAGCGACGAGCGTGGTGCTGAGACGCCTCGCTGTCCCCCGTCAGCCCATCGATACCACTGTCCTCGTAATCGCTGCCGTCTCCTGCTGTGACATCCTGAATACGAAATAAATACAGAAAAAAAGAAACATTTACCGTGATCCTTCCTGATAATGGCACAATGATTTAATCTGCATCATTCTATTGGTATAAATATATGTTAAAGTCACAGTAAATTCAAGTAAATTCAAGCCAAAGAAAATGTTTAGAACTGAGAATAAAAAGACAAAATTTTCTAACTGAGCATAAAAAGATCTATTATATTATTGACTATAAACATTTTAGAAAAGATATATACATATGTTATACATTTATTATCTAAAAAAATGATAATTTAAAATAACAAAATATTTTAAAATATTATATATACATAAATATATAATATGCACATTTATATATATATATATATATATATATATATATATATATATATATATACATTTAAGTACTTATTTTTATGCCTGAATATATCCTTGTGAAATTCAAAGTCTATATATATACAAACACATGCAAGTATGCATTTCATAATATATGTTATGTTTATATATTAAATATATTTATATATAATATAAAATATGATGATATAAATGTATATACATACATATACACTGAATGTGTGTATTTCAACATACATAATAAAAATAGTGCAATCCGTATATTACGTAAACAAAACCTTTTTATTTTGAATGTGATTAATCGCAATTAATTGCACTAATATATATAATATAAAACATTAAACCTGTGAAGTAATTTTGGAGCAACCATGTAATCAAAAACCAAAAAAAACATGTAATGAGTTCTGTGAAAAAACTAACTGTATATAAATGTATATAAATGCACGCACAATTACTGTATTGACTGACTTTAACTAAAACTAAGCAACAAAACCAGTCCTAGTTCCTGGATGCTGACTAAAGAAACAAACATGAGCGCTTCTGACAGACTGCACGAAAGTTAAAGACTCGGTTTTCCACTCTACTAAACGTGGCTGTCTTCCAGCACATCTTCATTCCTCCTACCTACCTGCCGGCCGGAGCACGTCGCGTCTTCAGAAGCAGAGCGCATGCTGAAGGCTGCGAAGAGAACATTTTACAGGAGCTGACACCGAGAGACCTCGGCGCTGTCTGAACTCTGCGCGTCGAGTTATAGCGCAGTAAACCTGACTGTACAATACCACTCTGTACTGCTGCCGGGAGAATGATGGGATATTACCCGCCGAACCCGGCATCTAGCGGGAGTCACATGACCAGGCTGCGCGGCCCGGCATGCCATTCATCTTCACCGATGGAGCCTCACAGGGAGGCAGTGTCACACGGTGAGTTTATCTTTTTCTTTCTAGCTTTAGCAAATACCTGCGTGCGACTGAAATGCTCTGATTTCTTTCTTGCACGCACATATTTATGCAAGAGTCAAAAATAAAGCGGCATATCTATAGCTCAGCTTTCTCTACCTTTGCTCCTCGTTCTCTCTCTCTCTCTCTCTCTCTCTCTCTCAATCACGCTCCTGTCAGTTACAGCTCATTAGCATGACAAAAGAAGCGAGCTGTTCTCACAGAAGTCTGACTCCGGGATCTGGATCATCTGAGAGAGAGAGCAGGAAAATACAGCCATCGCTACCATATGGACAGTGACGGACCACTACCCACAATGCACTCTGACAGTCAATACACTTCTCAGAGATTGACAGCTACTGTGGTGGTACCATAGTATGGTCAAATTAGCACCATGGTACACACTCATAAAGCATAGCATTTACAAAAATGTCCTTAAATTAACATTGTAGTGGTATAATAATAATATTATTATTATTAATAATAATAATAATATTATTATAAAATAAAATATGTTATCTATAAAATTACTATTATATATAATTTAAAAAACTTTTATATTATATATGTACAAAATCGAAATACCATTAATGAATGAATGATGCATTTTTAAATTCATTATTAGGAATTTTTTATGTTATCTATATTAAACTATACCATGCCAATGCAACATTACATTATATATATTGTATTATTTATTTAGTTAATTATTGGATTTTTACTAATTTTTTTTTATTTTATTTTATTTTATTCTATTGCTTTATTTAAGGTATATATAAATATATACATGTATGTAATTTAACTATAAACTATTAAGTTCGAACTATTAGGAATTTTGCTCAATATTTTATTCATAAAAATATAAAATGCCTTTTTTTTTTTTTTTGTTTACACCAACAGCTGACTGGGATGAGCATCTTGTGAAATCATGATACTGTCCGGTGGGAAAGTGGAGTCTGTGTGAACTCGCACACAAATGAGTCATTCATATGTACAGTCTTTCTACTTGAGGAGATTCAGAGGATTCTGGGGGATTAACCGCAGTCAACATTCACAGCAAGACTAAAATTCCCTCGTGTACACCTACACTAACACAACATTACACTCACATTCTTGCTGCACACCTACGGGCGTTTACACTGACACTCAACGACTCCAGTCATTCACACAAAGACATTCACTTTCAAATAAAGCGGAGAAAGTAGCCTTAAAGTTCACTACCAACAGAAGCACCGAGAGCCAAACTGGTTTTTATCAAACACAAAAGGCTACTAGCCTTTTTAACCACCACTGACAGTACGAACTGAACATTTTACGCTATTTATTTTTTAGTAGTTTTATTTTCAAGTAGTTAAATTACACCAGGAGCCTTTTCCAGTTTGATCATTTTAACTTAGCTAACTACACTAAATATCCCAGACAATTACTGGTCTGAGAAAATTTAATTAATACGAATTAATAATTCATATTTTTATAGACAGAATATTTAAATCAAAACGAATAATTGTAACATATTTAGCATTTATATTTTATAATTTTTATAGATAGAAGTTAGATAGCAAATCATTTCTCAAATGCAATAGTAATTATAACTTATATTTTTATAGAATATAGAAAAGCAAACAACTACGAAAATAAAAATATTTATAAATTATATTTTTTTAGACCGAATTAAAAAAAAAAAATTTCTAAAATATAATGGTAGTTATATTGTATATTTTTATAGGGGAATATCTAAATGAAACGATTATACAAGTATAATGTTTATAATTTGAATTTTCATAAACCGAAAATAGAAAAGCAAATAATTATGAAAACATAAAAGTATTTATAAATTATATTTTCATAGAATGTTAAATAATTATAAAATCTAATGGCAGTTATATTTAATATATTTGTTTAGGTATGGCACTGAAGAACCAGGAAACATTTTGATTTCAACTTTAAACTCCAAAAAGGAATCTACACCAGCTTTTGCCAAAATATTTGTGTGCAGATCTTTTTTTCATGTTATGTGTATGTATATATATATATATATGTATATATATATATATATATATATATATATATATATATATATATAATATAGAATGTATTTATTACTATGGAGTAGTGACTAATAAAATTTCTGTGGGCGGGGCTACCCAATTCAAACTCACTTGTATGGTTTGTGCCCGCCTCCCTTGCATAACTCCTTGATGATTGGTCGGTCCCTCTGACAGACAGTGAGATCGACGGCAGGGCAGTGTGTAGGCGCCGTACGCGGCCCCGTCGTCCTCACAGGGTGAGATCATCTTATCCTCATCACCTTCTCTGCTTGTCCCGCCTCCCTTGTGCCATTTGGCGTAGCGTCCGTGTGTGGGCCTGCAAGCGGGGCTCTTCGGCCCGTAGAGCTCGTCTAAAGAATTGGCTCGGTCCTGAGCGGACGACTGCAAGCAGGGTTCGCAGTCGTCCGGGGTGTCTCCGATCTCCTCCGTGCTGGTCAGGTGCTCCTGGCTCAGGTCGGATAAGGACACCTCCAGCGAGTCCTCCCTCCACATGTCCGCAGACTTAGAGCGCTTCTTTTTAAAGCTGGAGGCGTCTTGGGAGTCTCGCGTGCGTTGGACGAGGGCGTGTCCTCCGGCGGCTCGGCGGCGTCCTGCACGGCTTGTTTGGCGGCGGGCGAATGAGCCGGGTGATTGTGGAAGGACATGGGCCGGAGATTCATGGCCACGCGGTCCACCCAAATAGGGCCGCTGAAGTCGGGCAGCATGTCGGAGTCGTTGAAGGGCTCCAGGCCGTGGTCGGCCAGCGACTGTGGGATGCTGGGAGTGCTGCTGGAGCGGGTGCTGGTCTCGGAGTTGCGGTGCTCCGGTTTTCCGGACGCCGTTCGGCGGGAACAGTACGTCTGCTTGCTGGACAGGCGGAGCGAACGGGACATATGCTTACGGGAGAGGTGGCGCTGACCATCTCCATAGTAACCATGGCCACCGCTATGACTTTCTGTGTTACCCATGGCTCAGTATCTGCAGCAGACAGAGGAAGCACAGAGGTCATGCAACTAATTATAACTGACCCATTAAAAATTTTTGCACTGCGTTATTATTTGAATGACAACTATTTAAGCAGTATTTTTGTCTAACACCGTGTCAAACTATTAAAGATAAAAAATTTCTATGACAATTAAAGATAAATCGCACAGTCTGGTTGAGGAACGCATTACCCATAAGCTCACTGGTTCATTTTAGTGCATTATATGACAATGTGCAGTTAAAGATAAGATTTAAAATATTATAAATAATTATGTTGTTAAATATATAATTGAGGTCAGTTTTTTGACTGTATTCACGCTGCTGAAAAATCATTATAAAAAAGACACTGTGTATTAATTATTCAAATTATTATTGTAAATGTACTATATTATTTAATAATATATATTATTTACATTATTTACAAATACATATATATATATATATATATATATATATATATATATATATATATATATACACACACACACACACACACATACGTATATCTTATTGGTACTGAATATATATGTGTGTATGTGTGAATATATATGTATAGATAAATTAGTTGGAAGGTGCAAATTGAAAAAACTTTTTGGAATTGGACAAAAATGACTGAGCTACAGTTGTTTGAAAGCAATAGAGTCAGTGGATCTGATTTTCAGAAGCAAATTCACCAAGCAACATTGCATTATTTTTTCCAATCCTTTTCTTATTAATATTTAATATATTATCAATCACGATATAGTCATTATCTTTGCTATTAAAATAAGAAAAAGATGCAAATAAACAGTAGTTTTATCAAGAGTGTCTTTTCTTTTAATAAGATTGAGAAAGATCTATATTTAGACCTACTGCAATGCATGGATCAAATATAATAATATATTACTATACAAATATAATAATTATAATTAATAAAGATTATTTTAGATGTTTAATTACTATTTGGAGCACTAAGTTCACTAGAAGAGGGCTTAAGGAACTCATTTTTGGGAAAACCTCATATTTCGAGCAAAATGTACTTTTTTGCCTGTAGCTCAAAATTAATCTGTGCGCATTCAGACTCATTTTGCCTGAATAGGTCACATATACAACGATTATTAGAAATGACTGCACACCTTAGGTGGTGAGGCAGCCACGACACAATAATAAAAATACTATATATTATTATTATTATCCAGCCAGCTTCAATGCGATACAACACAATTTCAAAAGCAAAATATATTTCTTATTCTTGGCGAGATCATAATCAGTCCAAATGAGTTTCACGCACGCATTTTCATAACACCATCAGTTGAGTCTGACAGGTACAGCGTGACGGTTTCTGAAATTACCTGCGGTGTGCCGATGACATCACAGTCATGATAGATTTCACTCTGCATACAGATCAGCGCCTACCACCATGCCGGGTGACGTCCGAAATCTGAAAAAAAAAGAGAACAGAAGAGAGTTATAAATTACTATTCAACAGAATCCAAACACAGCAGTTTCTGAGGCAGTACGAGGGGGGACGAGCTGTTGTGGGATAAAATTAGACTAACCGCGGAGAAATACGACAGAATTAGAACCGAAAGAGGGATTGAGGAGATTCGCGCTGCGGTCGGAGACCACACATGTTCAGGCGCTCTGGAGAGCTTCAACGAACGCAAGATGACGGACTTCACTCTGAGACATGAGAGGCTGTGTGTGTGTGTGTGTGTGTGGTCGCAGATAAATCAAACCCGAGGTTACTGCTGCTTCCAATAAACGCCTGCATGAATGGAAATATATACATAATGATAGCCAAAAGACCCATTTTTCATAACATTCGAGAGAGAGAGAGGTTTGCACATGCTGTGGAGCACGCTAATGAATAGCATACTCGCTAGCAAAATGATTCAATTATAAACAAACACCCCAAACATTTACACGCTTAAGATAAACCTGCACTGAATTTCCTGACACGTACGGATCCGGCGGCGTTAGATTCGCACGGAACACAAAAGAGCTCAACCCATTGAGATTAGTTTCATGATTATTCTGAAGTTAAAAGCCTATTCATGCAGGATTTTCTCAGTGGACCTCCCTTGTAGCAAGAATGAAAATTGACTAAGCATTATTGCACACGTTGGCAAAAAACAAACAAACACAAGCATCAGAAGCAATGTGAATAAAAAAAAAAAAAAAAAAATAATATCGCCAGCTCAAGGTCAATGTGAAATTGCAGTTGCAGTCACATGACTAAAAAGAACTGTTCACCTAAAAATGAGCATTTTGGACTCTGTTTGGACTCTCATTCTGACGGCACCCATTCACTGCAAATGCTTCTTCGGCAAATGTTTGAAATATTCCAAATATATGGGTAGTTGACCAATAAAAATTGGATTGTGTCCTATGGCGTGACAGCAAAAATATATGTCAAAAATATACAACCACTACCTATATCTTATTCTGTACTGCATAAAAGAAAGTCTTTCAGCTTTGGATCAACATAAGACTTCTTATAGACAGCAGGAACCAGAGGGATCATCTTGGAGATGTTTCAGATTCTTCGTTCTCTCAGAGTGGGATCTCTCTGTCTTGAGTAATGCACCGGGGCAGATCTGAGGTCAGTGTGTAGCAGAGCTGAGAGACGGTAGTAAAGGCTCATGACAGGGATGCTAACTCAACCGCAAACAGCAGCGAAGCATCAGGACTTGAGTTCTTGTTTTGCACATATAGTACAGAGAAGCTGACAGGAGACGCCTGAGCCAAGCGGAAACAAAACAGGATGACATGAATTTGATGTGGGTCTCATGTTTCTCATTTCTCTCACTCCAAAAGAGTCAGTATTGAACAGCCGAACAAAATATGCACATTTATATGAAAAGCAACGCAAATATGCAACGCATATTCTCTTGGAACAAACTTTTTTGAAAATGAGCTTTCGCACAGTTTGTAATGAAAACATCCTGCAAAGTTTTAAATCGTTTTAAAGTGCGTATGTGAAGTTATTGTCTCTCAAAAGAAAGAGTAGAGTCATTCTTCACCACTAGGTGCCACTTTTGGAGTGTTAAAAGCTAACAAACACTGCTTTAAATAAAACCGACCAATCACTGGAGAAATTTAGGAAAAATGCATCGTTAAACGAATAGCTTAAGTAAAAATAAATGCTTATTATATGAAAATGAAGTGTTTTTGGCCTTGCTTGCATCTCAGCCTGTTGTTTGGGACTCCCCAAACCAAAATATGAACCTTTTATAACACATAACAGGCGTAAATTATTCTCATTTAACAGATGTTCAGCATATAGCCTCCTACCATCCTCACAGTCATTGCGTCTCGTTTGTACGCTGACCTTTTGTGTAGCGAGTCAAAAAAAAAACATGTCAGAAAAAATCCATCCCGTTGCACGCCGGCGCAAAACTCCAGGAACCGCGAACGCACAGAAATTCTCCCGTGTCTCCGTGGAAACCAGGCCGGCTCTTCATTGGCAGAGCGGGGTCTACACACGCTAGCGTAAACCATCAGGATAACACCAAAATAGAAAGCACTTCAGCACTGGGCCAGCAACATCCCCAAGTGCTCGATCAAAGTTCTCACACTATAGCAGCTAAGAGCAAGCGCTCACGGGTAAAAACATGCGGGTTCAGGACATCAGCTCGATGTGCCCACAGGCTGTGTTTATAAAAGCTGCCCACATCAGCTGCCCCATATAGTAATAAATGCATGTGAAAAGGTTACAAAATGATCTACTTGGCTTAATGTTGAAAAAGAAAGACTCTGAATGCATAAGATATAGTTAAATATGACTAGAACAACAGATAGAATGTTAGACTGAGCGATAGATAGATAGATAGATAGATAGATAGATAGATAGATAGATAGATAGATAGATAGATAGATAGATAGTTCCTCTTCTCTAAGTAGATACATAAAGCATCCCATAAGTCTGTTTATCTGTAACTAATGGCGTGTCGTGTCTTAACCAGCACAAATCAAAATGCACAAGCTCCTCCGACAGGGAAAATAACCGCTCTATATCACAAGACCATCAGGACACGTCACATTCACCCACTCTCCAGCGGGAACAGAACTGAGCTGATGGATGCTGAAGAAGAGCGGAGGATAAAAACGGCTCGATATCTGTCATTCTGCCTGATGTTTATCAGCTTCAATTCTCAGACAATCACATTTTTGCTCGTTTCATTCAAGTCAAGCACTAGCATTATTTGGGCGTACACAAACTACAGGGTTAGCAACTCTAGAAACTTCAAAACAACACGATGAACACACTCAGGACGCCCATGCGTCGCGTCGGGAACTTTTCCACGACCAAACTGCACTACGTTTTCATAAAATAGAAACGTTTTGAACTGGCCTCAGGCTCATTTTGGCATTCTCATTCATCTGCCACCAAACAAAGGTTAAAGAGAGCAGCAAACTCAAACCCAACCACATCTCGTTTGAATTCAAAGGAGGCTTGTTTTATCAGTTTCTATGTGTTATTGAGATGAGCGCCGGTGTGAATACCGTCTCAGTAAATAAAGGTCTGCTTTAGCTGATATGATCCTTGGCAGAGAGCAAAAACACGGTGGCGTCAGACAGAGTTGTTTGTGAAATCCAGTGATGACGTCAGGCAAATAACCGACAGCCGTAAACATCCTGTCATCCTAAATCCCCGTTCATGGAGGTGTGCAAACAAACACACCCAGGGGCTCCATCGCGCGATCCAGAAAGCCGCTTCCTCGCTCTGCCTGTTTACCTGCAAATCTCCCAAAAATGTGACAGGTGCATTTCGCAGTCCTTTGTTATTAGAGTCCCCTGAATGCACATACCATGACCTGTCGAGACAGGAGAAGAGCGGTCTGAGGGCTGCCCAACGACGGCTGAAAGTCAAGACGATCTTCTTCAGGGACGCGAAGGGGTGAAAACGGCACTTTTTGCCCCAAAGCTGAACTTGACGTGCGTTTCTCAGCGTGGGAGCTTGGGAACGCTCAGAGGCAGCTGGAAACAAAACCTAAACTTCATCAGCAGCTGCAGGGTAGAAAAGCAGGAACGCTTCCTGCCAAGAAAATCAGCGAGGGCCCGTTTGTGATGTTCATGCTGGGTAATTAATTCACAGCTCTTTATCGGAGTACAGCAATGACTCGCAATCTGGATCATACAAGACGGCAACTCCACAACTACATTTTAAACGTATAAACCATGTGAAATAAACCTAAATGAATCGCCTCCAGAGATGATCTTGCACGTCTGACTAGTCAAGCTAGTTAGTTCTAGGGATGGTCTACTTGTTCCAGACTTACAATAACGTGTTTATTCTGTAGAATATGAATATATACATATATATCACAAATAAAGTAACTAGGCAGTTCCAATGTATTTTTTTTCTATGTATATACCATTTTTTCCAAAGTTTCTGTCTTCCGTGGAACATAAGAGAAGATATTATGAATGAAGGTGGATATTTAGCAATATAACAGAAGTCAATGGGAAACCCACACTTTCTTTGTTCTGATGAGCATAAAAAAAGTTAAGTAGCTGAAATGAATGCAAACCCAAAGCATCTTCTGTGGAATATTTTAAAGAATGTTTTTGATTAACTTTCTGGACTTTCATTATATGTTAAAAAATATTTCATAGAGAAAAATGTGGGTTCCCATTGATTTCCGTTATGCGTACAAAAATAAAATGAATGTTTACTGTTTGGTAGCCAACATATTTTATATTCCAACTAATACATACAGGTTTGGAACAACATGAGAGAAATTATTGACACAATTATCATCCCTGAGTGGACTATCTCTAACTGTTGCTCGGGAAACTCACATGCCACTTCAGTAGGAATCCACATAATCTGAAGTTTCATCTAAATTTCGTAGAATCTGCTAATAGGTCTGGTCATGTAAATCTGCCACTTTGACCAATAGAAAGCTGTTCGGTGGCACTTTATTGCAATTGTACCTTTTCTGCAAGCAAAACTCTGTTTTCGCTAAGGTGACCGTTTCCTGAAAACACTCTGAAATATAAAACCAGCATAGGCATGACGTTTTTGTGACATGCTCCAAGGACGATCCTCTTTTACAACATGATTTTAAGAGTGTGATATTGGAAACAAGCCAATATGGTAGTACCCATAATGCATCTGGAGAACAGAATGAGCAATACGAGTGTGCATTCAAATAGACATTCACTGTTTGAGCTCTGCCAGTTATATTTCTATCACACTGAACTAAGTTTCAGTGTCTTCAGGTACTGATGTTATTTCCAAATTTTCCATTATTTTGTATCACAAACAGTCAAAACACTAAACACGTTTTGGGCATTTCTATAATTTCCTATCGTTTTGATTCAGGATCACCCATCGTGTTTCCATTGCAGTACTGTTTTGGTGTCTGCTTTTCCCACTTAGAGACCGTATAAACGTTTAATTGAAAAACGCTGCGAGGGGCGTTCAGCGCTAATGAAAACAGCACAAATTTACCATCTGTCTGAAAGAGACACCGAACGCAACATAAAACACAGCCGGCGTAATGAGGTTCAGAAATATAAGAACATTTTTACGATTTTAAAGTATGCGCCTTTGGCAAAACTGCGCAGGGAGGTCACTGTGGTGTGATGAATGATTGACAGGTCTTTCAGCGGATACCCTCGAGTGACAGGTCGACTCAATATCGAGACGCACAGAAGACCTGAGAGACAACCAAATGAGCTCTTTCTGTTCTAGCAATTACGGCTGCGTTTCTGTTCAGAACAAACAACCTGCAAAGCAAAGGATTGAACAAAACAGTGTCAAACAGACCTCAGACTAAATATGTTGTTTGTATCAAAAATGAAACAGCTTGATATCAGTGGTGTATAAAAAAAAAAAAGGGCGGGCGCATTTCTTTGACATCAAATTAAATTTTAAGTAAGTGCTTATGTCAGTGTTATTGTTGACTGAAACTCAAAATAAAACTGCACTAAAATAAAATAAGATAAAAAAAATTCTGCTCGAACATTATTCATTAATTACAGACATTTCCATTAACTCTAAAACACAATTCAAAAATACAGGTGAAGTACCTGCAAAAAAAAAAAAAACCCAAAAAAACAACAAAAAAAATCATTGTAAAAAAAAAAATGTAAACGTTAGATGAAAAACTAAAAAAATAACTTTTCTGCGTGTTTTTAGTAAAACTTAAACAAAATGAGAAATGCTGCCTTAGCAAGTTGAAGTTGCTAAAACTAAACTTGAAAATAAAAATCTAAAAATAAACGCCAGTTAAAACATTAGTAAATACTATGGTCTTACATAAATAATACAAAAATAACTGCTTCCATTGTGGAAGGGGAGGTGGCCACGCCCCCCAGTAATGTAAAAACATAACTGACATTAACAAAAACGACTGCACTAAAATTAAATGATAATAAACATACAAAATGGGACCCTTCAAATGTTAATTTTACACTGATCTTTACTGCGTAACCACAGTAACTGCTCGCATACTTCACCGTCCACTAAATCTTTTGAAGCTCCCGAAATTGCCCCAGTACTTCCTGAGTTCCTCTCGGTCAGAGCAAATGCAGTGTCCTGCCCTAATCTAGCGGCTTTGAAGCCCGTGAACGACGTGCTGATAGGAGGCACAGGCATGCCCCAGCACCTCCTCGGGGACATCTGCTGATGATCCCCTGCCCCCTGCTTCAATAGGTGGAGGGGCTGCACAGATGGGGGATGGGAGGTGGAGGAGTCGTACCTGAGACCCCCGACAACACCCACCTGAGCAACTTCAGAAGTACAACACTACTCTTTGCTTGCTTGCAAACACGTTTTTTGCTTGAGGACATATCATCTACTTTACTTGGACTTTTTAGGGACACAGCAAATCTGGAAAATACTGAAAAATTATTTTCAAAATGAAGTGAAATAAAGCTGACATTAAACCAATATAAAAAAGAAAATACATAAAATGTGGAATAAAAAAAATTACAAATGTTGTCTTGGCAATTAAGTCTAAAATCAACTAAAATTATAAAAGATAATGCTAAATAGATACAACTATTAAAAAAGGTACAGTTAAAATACTTTATGCTTGAAATGAAGTTGAAATTGAAGTAAAAACAAATTTGCCTTGGCAACTAAAAATGTTGATATAAAAATAATATTTCTATAAAAATAAATAAATAAAACAAATTTAAAATGTATATATATATATATATATATATATATATATATATATATATATATATAATATTTACGAAGGTTTGATAAACTTAAAACAAAAAAAAGTTTAAATAACAAAAAGCAGAAATAATCAAAACAATATATAAATAATAATTTTAGGGAGAGAAAAAAATACTACTTAGCTAAAGCAAAGCTAAAATGTTAATATAGTTGTTTTATGATTGCTATTATTACTAATAAGACAAAATAATTACAAAACACATCTTTTATATTTAAGATTTAGCCCAACTTAACAACAAGCAATACCGTCTATGTTCCAGCACACTAGCGGATCAACCAACCAGTCCACGCTGTGTATTTGTGCCTTTAAGAAGCAAACAAAAGAAGATTCTTAAGCACAGAGGAAGAGCGAGGTCACGTGACCTTTAAGACAATCTGCATGTGAAAACACCACTCTGTTTCTATTAGCATTAGCAATAATTACTGTTAAGACTTAACGGCTCTGTGCTACACGTTTGCACATGAAATGGGCCACAGTGTGATGTTTTTGACTTGTCAGAGACTAAAACCAAAGGGGGTAGGACAAGCTACTCGGTTAACGGTATGCCATCACCACAAAGCTTTGCTATTTTAATATTATATATTGGTACTAAATCATTATAATTACTATAGTGGTGAAACTAAGCGCAAAAAGCCAACCGAATTTTGATAACATTTCAGTGGACTCGATAACACTGGAGTATTTTTACTTCTGAGCGGCTGGGTCAAGCTACTTTAATTCATACACACGTTCCTGGCAAAAGTGACGTCATTTACAAATGCAAGCTTCGCTGCCGTTTGTGTTGGTTCAGATGTTTTCTGCACTTCCGCCTGTTGTTTCTGGAGAGCGTGTGAAGCGTAAACACCACTGGAGAGGCGTCGGATGAGCACATCTGCATCAGTTTAGACCGAGCGTGTCAAGCATAAACAAGGCTCAACAAAGGCTCGATTTGCCACGAAGGATTGACGCGCTACAAGCTCGCTTAAAGAAGATAAATTTACAAATGTGCAGTGTTAAGTTAAACATTACGGATTGTATTGATGTTTCTACGAGGTCCCTATGTTCACTTGGTGTGATTAACTGTGGTTATGTTAAAACAATCGACGTATTTAATGCTGGTTTTTGTCACAATAAAGCATTGCTTAAATTTGAGTCACAGCTGTGCATCTTTATTGAATAAATTAGTTTTTTGAACAAATCAACTGTTTGAACAAATGAGTTGAATGAATGACTCAAAGACTTGCTCGTTAAAGCAGACTTGCTGCCACCTACTGGTTTTTTCATTAAAAATTTTGTCATTTTTAATCATATTTCAACATCCAATTTAAAAAAACTGAAGTGAGCTGGACAGTGGCGTTAAATGAAATAATGAAGTGTCTTTAATCTGGTCATTATACATTACTGACACTCTATTCTTGTATTTGATACTGCTAAGTGCTTTGACACAATCTGTATTGTTATATAAATAAAGGTGACTCATTACTGTCATAACATTATTTATGCAATTATAATTACACTGTGAATCCAATGCCATCTGTGCAAATATACCTAAATGCCACTTTATGCGCAAACTCAAAACTAAATAGCCACATGTTTAAAATGTGAATGTATGCATAATAAATTATATGTTGAGTGAAAACAATTCTTTCTAAAGCTACTCTTTTGTCTACTTAATGCTTTTCTCATTTAACACAACGACTATAAATTATCTTTTGGTGGGTGACTTCTCCAAATTAATGTGTTATTTAATTAATTAATTGTCAAAAAAAATTAATCAGCGCATAACTTAAATTAGCACACATACGCACTAAATCCAAACCAACAAACAGGAAACAGAGGTGATTAAAGCTCATCGGAGGATAGACCAACAAACTTTTCCGGCTCGGAGAAGTATTTTCCGAAGGACGAGCGTCGGCATGCGTTCCTCTGATTACCTGAGCCCCTGTGTGATACGTCGAGAGCAGATTAACCAAATCCAGTTTCCAGAAAATCTCTCCTGCGCATTATCTGAGTTTTCCCCCTGTGGAAGCCTCCCGCCGGACCCTGGGGTCTCTCCTCCCGCCCCTCATCCCCGTGCCGCGCAGCCGAGCGTAACCAGACGGGATTCAGACACACATGACTACACAAAGCCGCGTTGAAATGAGTTTACTCGCTCCGAGCTCCGATCGCAGGCCTTTAATTTCCACCCGGCTCCGGCACAATAACGCCCCCTGTTTCCCTCTCTGTGCCACGATGGAGCCGGAAGATCAAGAACAAACTAACCGTGTTCACATTTCTGTCGACCCAAACCACCTGTCTCGGGGTTTGACAGCGTAGACAGCCACTTTAAAACAGCTGCCCTTAACCCCAGAGATAATAACCCTTCAATTAAATCGCTCATCAAAACACAAGGCGGAACAGGTATGAATGGCGTTTTTGATGCATTCTGGGTAAACTGAATTATAAGCCACATTAAGAGGAACAGGAAGCCAGTGAGACAAAACCAAGCAAGCTGCTTACCTAGGCAGTATAAATATACTTATTTACTCATTCGGTACTGTGGAGTATTCTATAGTAAATTAATTCTATATGTACTTAATAAATTAAAACATTGTTAAATAAAATATAAAATGAAGTCTCTGGTGTAGAAAACTTGTGACTAGTAAGTTAATTTCACACTTGTATTATAAAACATGCATTAAAAATAGAAAAAATTATAAAGAAATAAAAAAATATTACATAAAATGATATATGATAAATTGAAAAGGCCTACTGTAATATATGGCGTCTAGTATAGTCACACAAAACAGCAACAAATAAATTAATTTAATATTTCTATTTATAATAAAAAATTACAGTCATATAAAAGTGTAAAGAAAAATTATTGAATTAAATTATAAATAAAATAAACTGCCGAAATATCTAGTGTAGTTAGCAAAAATAATATAGTTATAATAAACTCATTTAATTTTCCATTGATAAAAATAATGCATTTTCAAAAAAATAAAATATTTAATACTTAAAAAAACACCACTGAACATGTCTTTAGTGAAGTTATTAAAATTGTCTAATGAATTTATTTCAAACTGCTACATTTACACAATATATGCTAAAATATTAAGTAAAATTCTAAATAAAGGAATAAATGGAAAATCACTTTCTAATATATTAATAATGAATATGCTTCACACAAAAACATGCTTAATATTTCTATTTATGATAAATAAAAAAACAATAAATCAATTATATATATATAATCTACTAAATAAACTAAACTTTTTAAAGTATGAGGTTTCATTTGCATTAAGATGCTGCCTGTGTATTCTGAAATGCAGCTGGGTTATGAAAGCGAACGACACCAGAGCATCTTGACATGAAAGTCCAGAGGCACACGGATAAAAGGGATTCCCCCGTGCTTAAACACTACTATCACTCCCCATACAATCACAGCTGCTAGTGCGAACACATCACTCCATCCTGTTGACAGGGAAGTATTCCTGGTATGGATCGTAAGTCATAAAACTCTGAAGGATGCGTTCGGGAAAACAATGCAGAAGCGCAGGACGAGATGCTATCTGTTGCTTAAGACGGGATTGATTCCCTCTAACCCCCAAAACCAATCCAGGAGAGTTAATTAACAACTCTGATACAGGAAACGCAACCCAGCGGCAACGACCACATCAAAGCACAATGAAAGTGATCCGTATTTATGAAAATCACGTTCTAGCCTCGTTTTTAATTATCAAAGTCGGTGCGTCCCCGAGTAAAGAAGGAAACTATTTCAATCAGTTACTTTCAAGGGAAGAAAAGCTTGGGTCAGAATTAAACCCGTTTAGTTCTTCACTCGTGCAGAACTAAGCAACAATTAAACCTTTGTTGTCTTGATTGCTGGTTCCCATATGGAGATTATAAAACTGAACTGCACTATGGTCAAAATAAAGTATTAGTTCCTCAAAGCTAATATTATTATTTTTAATTATTAAGAAACAAATATGTGCCACAGGAAGGTATTAAGGGCGCTTTACCTTAAGAGGAGCATTTTGAATAAATCACTAATCATTTTTGTAAAACACTTGAAGATAAATCTTAAATTTGAACACTTACGGACTGAATATATAAACAAATCAACACGAAAAAAAAGCTGCCTATTAAATACAAAATTTCATAGCAGGATCCCATTGTGTTGCTATTGGGGCATGTTGTCACAGATATTTAATGCGTTTTTACTGACCATAAATCTAAAGTTCTGATCAATAACAGTGAAACTGTCTCTCAAAAACTGAATTTTGGTAATGAAATCTATAGATCATAGTAAAAAAGGCTGGCTAGCCATAAGAAGTGTTAAACAACAAGATTTGCCCAAAGAGGTTCTATTACGATTCTTATTGGGGCATGTTGTCACAGAGGGTCAATGCGTTTTTGTTCAATTGTGAATATAAAATCCTGATCGATATCAGTGAAACCAGTCTCTCAGAAACAGATTTTTAAAAACAAACCAAGAAACTAAAGTAAAAAAGCGTGACAACTAGCCCCAGTCTCTTGTGCATTAAATGTTAGACAGCAAAAAATTCGCTAAAGGGGCCATTATAATTTGGTCGCATTCGGCCCAAATCCGACCTTGCTTGTGACTCGCTCTCGCTTGAAGTTTTTTCCCCTCTCCATACGTGTTCTCTACCGACTCTCATATGATGCAATGCACTCCACAGCTGCGTCCACCAGCTCTGACCTCCTGTCCCGCCTGACTGCGGATGGCTGATTCATTTCCATCTGTATACCAGCAGATGAGAGATTCCTTCTGTCTTTCCGCCTTTCCTTTTCTCGGGCCATTCAGAGCGAATGAATTCAGCCCGTCTAAAGTCCTTCACACCGGGACACGCTCAGAGGGGATTCTCCTTGACTCTGACCGACTCGCACATTTGCAATTCATCATCTTCCTCGCACGGCTACACAATAGCAGCAGCGCAGGAGCTTTGTCATTCTAATGACACACGCACGGACTGTTTACGGCGTCTGACACCCGCGTTTGCGTGTTGATGTTCTGTCATTAACTACCAGTTCAATTAGCATTTAAGACCACGGGTGGAAGACAATAACAATATTTGAAATTAGCTTTGTTCCTTCAGGATGCATCTTTCGATACGCAACAGGCAATTGGAAAAGCAGCATTATTAAGACATGCGACTTTGCTAAAGGCAATGTAAAACCTCATTTGCAAAACCACAACCAAAATGTCAAGCAAACTTATTTCCACAACCGAAAAAAATTCATTGGAATTTCCGCTATCATTTAGATCCTAAAGGAATTCCGACACTGAATTCCAGCAACCAACAAGTAGATCTTAAGAACTGATTCACAAAACAACTGTTAGGTTCCCAATAGGATCAAATGTCCACGTAGAACATCACAAGCAGGTTTTAGATCTCCTACATTTTACTACAACTCTAGTAAAAAACAAAAAGACATTCTTAAAATAATATAGGTGCAAAGTTCTGATAAAGACCACATAATATGCAATACGTCTCAACGGGGCTCAACTGACTTTGGTTTTTAGCAAATAGTCTACTGGAAAAGGAATTTAAATATAATTTATAGAGATAATCTGCACTGAATTTATTAAAAAACTAAGTATTTTGGAAAAAATAAAGAAAATTGCATATTAAAAAAAAAAGATAAAAATGATTTAAAAATGTTATCGATTAAAAAACCTCAAAATGTTTACAATTAATAAATAAATAAAATATTTCTTATATTATCAGGTTGTGATTGTGGAGGTCCCTGACTCAAAAATCATTTAGCAATAATAAAGCATTACACCCGAACACAATCTTTTGCAAATCTTAAGTGATTCCATTTCGATGTTTTAGGGTTTATTGCAAACGATGATGCAAATTCCATCAGGACTATTCCGTACGGATATACCAGCTACGCATGAAGCCTCAGTAACAGCAAACCTAAATGTATAAACTTACGAAACCATTGAAAGTGACCAACGTCTACAAAATAGGCTGCGTTCAGCATATAACAACCAACAATAAACAAGTAAACATGTAATGGTTATTAATGTTTTCCCGATGCAAACCCTTGTTTACCATGTCAATAAGCTTCTTTGAATGCTCAGAAAGAACAAGTCGAAGAGAGCCAGGCAAAGTCAGACGTACACAGACAGCGCAGTTCAGATGTGGGAAATCCTTTTTATCTGCTTTCTCCGTCTCTCTCGGCAGATATCCAGAGTCTTTGAAGCCGTGAAACTGCGGCGTGTCTTCTACCGAAAAGCATCAACACAAACCCAAAGCCTGCCGCCACACCTCAACGACCGCGCAAACGTCTTACCTTCCCAGGGGGCGATCCCGTGACCCAATGACACGCGTCCTTTCTAAAATCTCATGTTTCCTGCAGCGCCGTCCACATTCCGTCTCCGACTCCGCAACATACTGACTCCCACGTGAGTGGACGGGAACTGAAACAGCTTGGGATGGGGGGCTGTGTCCGTTCAGCGATCTCCCCCCCTCTTCTCTTCTCCTCCCCTCTCCCACAGTCTTTTTACCTCCTTCCCCTTCCCCCTTTCCTTCTGTCTCGGAATGACTGAGATTGGGAGCGGGAATGCGTGTGGTTCTGCTCCTTTTGGTCTGTCTGAGCGGTCTGGTATGACCCTGCAGAGAGGACCAAATTTACACAAGAATTCAAACCCGCCTCTCACAAGCGCAGGCCCCGCCCACTCATCGCACCTTTCCCGCAGAGCTCCGCCCACCACAGGGCAAAAAAATAATAATTCTGCTGCAAACTAAAGAGCACAACCCACCAAAAACATGTTTAGGGTATATTTAACCACAAAATCAAAAGAAAAATGATTCAGTAGGGTCTTTACTTTTACAACCACAGTGCCTTTTTTTCCCTTTGCAATATTATTTTTATGACTATTAAATGGATTTTCTTGCTCTCGTTTCTATTATGTGTCCGAACGGCTCTGTAATGACTCTGCGGAGAGCCTCAAACTTACAAAAGTATTAAAAGCTGCCATTCAAAACCCCTGACCCCGCCCACTGTTCGCACCTTTACCAAAGAGCTCCGCCCACCTCAGACGACCTGTGCCAAATTCTCTTGCCGAAATAAAGTCTAAAACCAAAAGAGCACTTCTGAAAAAATGAAAAATAAATATTTTCATTCTTTTTTTCAATTGTAATATTATTTTTTCTGACAGTTAAGCATTTTTAGTATCATCGTGTGCCAGGAAATTTTGGGTGTTTTTTT
Organism: Puntigrus tetrazona; assembly: GCF_018831695.1. NCBI lineage: Eukaryota > Metazoa > Chordata > Actinopteri > Cypriniformes > Cyprinidae > Puntigrus > Puntigrus tetrazona. Next base: position 22,219,139 of record NC_056713.1, on the reverse strand, counting down.
TTCTCATTAATTTCAAAAGATTACTATAAGGCTAAAAATATGTAATTAATTGTATTTAAAGGTTTAATAAATGCTACAAACTAATTTGACCATGCTACACAAATACGTTAAATAACATATTTTAACAAAGAACAAATAGGACAAGGGGAAATATGTGCTTAATTGTCATTAAAATAATGTCACAATGCAGTAAATTCATAAATAGGCTTTATTTCATCATGCAAAATTTAATTTAGTATTTTTTTTTTATCAAAATATTACTTTAATATGCTTAATTCTCATGCAATAATTCTCTATTTCATTGTGCAAAATATTATTCACTGCTTTTCTCTTTTGGTTTTAAGGTACGACTATGTCCCAGGCATGTTCAGGCCCTTAAAAGGGTTTAGTAATATATCCCATCTAGACCTCACTTACTATTGACGTCTATCAAAAAAACGCCACAATACTTGCTCGAAGAGGTTAAATCTTAAATATTTGGACAGAACAGCATGCATATGTGTCTGTGGAGATAGAGGTGTGATTGGTGGGAAGGCAGCAGCGTTGTTGTCATAGCACCAGAGCTGTAGGAGGAGAGAGACACAGACGTCAATGATGACGACCCAAGCTGAATTCATTTTCAACACACATACGCACACACTCTCACACACTCTCACACATACACACACACACACCTTGTGTAGGTATTCTGTGATGCCAGGCAGTGGCCACGGTGTTTGGTAGCAGGAAGCTGCTCTATCACTCTGATCATGTGATCTGCGAGCTGCTTTGCATACATAGCAGCGCAGACGCCCGGGGCCAGATTGAGAGTTGGCTGGCTGATATAACCCAGCGACGGCAAACCCAGACAGACGAACTGGACTCTACGCAGCTCAGAAGCACAACCTCCTGTCTAGACGATTGTGATTAAACTGTCTAAAATAAGAACCTCAACACTGCGGCTAGTCTGATGCCTTTTAAAAGTGACTAACTTTGCCAGCCAAGGTTATGACCCCTAATCTGTACGAACTACACAGTTGGATACTTTCTCCCAAATAAAACACAGAGCAAGACAGAGAGAGAGAGGGGTATAGAGAATGAGAAAGAAGTAAGATAGAAATAAAGAAATACCTTCTGCACCCTTTCTGTAACGTATTAATATTTGATTTAAATGAATTATATCGCATGAAAATATTAATGATAATAATATTGCTAAAAACTGTATTTCTAAAAATTCCATAATCGATAATAAATGTGGTTAATAACCTCATAATAGTTAATAAAAAATTTAATAAAACATATGAACTGATGTTTGATACACTAATTAATGTGCAATAAACAAAGTATGATAAATGTCAGAATAATTATTAAAAATAAACATTAATATTGCAAAAAAAAATACTATTAAATAAAAATAAAAAGGGAATGTAAAAACAAGAATAAAAAAATCCCAAAATTTATATAGAATTATTTAAATTAAATAGGCTAAGTATATAACAAAAAAATATAATAACATTAATAAAAATTAAAAATAAATAAAAAATTTCAGTAATTGTTTTTTTTCCACATGGGGGGAGGGGATTAAAATGAACCCATATATCCATAGCACACTTTTCACAATCCAATCAAATCCTGATGGATAAAAAAAAAAAAAAAGTCGTTATTTCCAATTATTCGGTTTCATACGACACATTATGAGAGTTAACGATGATGTATGCAGAAATGACACACATCAGCTTTAACGAGACGAGTCGGTGTTGTTTTAGTGAGGAGAGAGACAGACGTGACATGACAGTCTCCCTGCGCTGTGAGGAGGAGCAGGGCACACGCAGGTCCGTCTGAGACCGACCACCATGTCTGCTTCGCATGATAAACTATCAGCTTTCTTCCTAAGAACCATCGTGGAAGGCTCTCATGTGCTATGATTCATTATGGGACGGACCGATCTATTAGAAAGTATTTTAGTATTCATGATGCTTTAGGTCCTCGGGCCATTTTAATATGGTAATGTTGGGATATATACGTGAAATAATAATTATATATAAATGACCTCTGTGACCCCAATTCCAGACAGAAAGTCAAATTGCTGAAGGAGATATTCTTCTTAATAATCACACCAAAACTGAACAGCATGCTGCAACTATAAATAATATAAATGAATAATATTTGACACTTTATATAACTTAAAAACATAACCATCAGCTCCCTGGAATTCTTGATTCTGATTTTGCAATAAAATATTTCTTATAATCAATGAACCTGACAACGTTAACGACGAAACCAATATTCCATATGCATCATTCATCAAAAAAAAAGAAGTACTTTTATTAATCTGGGATGCATTCAACTGATCAAAAGTGATTGTTTAAATACATTTATAATGTAAAAACTTATATTAAAATTTCAAATGAACGCTGTCCATTTGAACGGTCTGTTTATCAAACAAGAACAGTTTTTTGTGTTTTTGATCAAATAAATGCATGTAATAAGTTGGATATTATACAGTCAGACAATCATTATTTCACAATAAACACTGAACTGAATTCAAGTGGAGTCTGAATTCAGTTTTCCTGAACTACTTATACTAAATATTTCCCCCCTCATTTTTATTTTCATTTATTCTGCATTAATAACTTCATTGCACGTTACATGACAAAAAAGCAAAAACACTTCTAAAGGGTCAAAATACTTTTAAACATGCAAGGTCTCAAATTTATCTCTATCGCCCCCTACAGCACGGCTCAAAATGCCCCTCGTGAAAAGCGAGCAACAAATTATTGCATTAATTATTCGTAAAGCAGTGAACCGATCGCTCGACTGTTCAAGTTCAATATGACGAATTATTAAACAGCGTTTGTGAACGCGTTTCACTGCAATATTATGCTACCGTTGCGTGGGAAACTGAGCTGAACTTCATCATTACACCTTAAAACAAACTAATGCAGAGAATCCCCCCTAAGCCCTGCAAACGGCGGCAATAAAGGACAAGCAAACGCAACATCCTTCTTCAAACCGAGGCGACGCGTGTCACTTTCAATTACGGTCAGGGACTTTACCTTCGCCCGTCTGCCGTGTTTGCATTAGCCTTTCTGATGTCAGTCACTGAGGAATTCAATAAAGCGTCCCCGGCTGAGACAAAAAACATCAGTGTTCCCACAGAGAAGCTGTATACGGTTCCTGAATGTACGATATTCCGGTGACCCAGGAGAGAGGCTCAGACCGAACGGCTAAAGCTAGCGGCCTAACTGGGATTTTCATTTAAAATCGTAGGCGCGCCAGCTGCAAGAAAATGCGCTCCAAATTTGCTCACAGCTATTTGGAAACGCGTTCAGAGACGATACATATTCATAACGCTGGAAACAATGCCCTGGCTTAGCAGAAAGATGCACGGAGACATGACGCGACTCGGGAATCGCATTCTTGTCTGATTGTAAAACACGACAGGGACGAGAAACACTGCACCTCTCATGCGACCACAAGAGTTTGTTTGCTTTTCGTGGTTTATATGTTTTGTCTTATCAAGATAGTCAGAAAATCCTGTAATAATTTCATGGCGCCGTTCTGCGAAGACCAAATTTTTTTACCAAGCCAGCACAGGAAAGTCCAGTTTGCTGCCGTTATTAATGCTTGCTGCATAAACGAGACAAAATTGAATTTCTAAATGCAGCTATTCGTTTTTCCTATATTTATAATGGATATAAAAGTATTGCAAAACGCATTTCTAAACATGGCAATTATTTTCTATAGCTTGATATATAATAGACCATTAAAAAGTCCATTTTAAATGAATTAAAATGAATAGTTTTATAAAGCAAGGATGCGTTAAATCGATAGAAAGTGACAGTAAAGATATCCGTTTAAAATACTAAACATTTTTTAATCTTTTTTTAATGTTTCCTGAGCCGCAAAGCAGCATATTAGCATGATTTCTTAAGGATCATGTGACACTGAAGACTGGAGTAATGTTTTGCGGATTTCATCAGAGGAAGAAATTACATTTCAAACATTATTATGATTGAAAACAACATCAATAATATGAAATTATTTCTTTATTTATGATGAAATAAATGCAGCCTGTAGTTGTTACAAACACTAAAAATGTTTTTTAACCCACATATTTAGAATAATCATTTTCTAAATCTACGTTTGTTAACATTACACGCTAAGCATGAAGAAAAATATGATTATTTAATACTTTAGTTTATATTCTGAGAGTCTGAAAGGGTTGAGAAGATGACTCGGATGTTCCAGAAACCCTGGATTGAACTTGTTAGGAAGCAACAGCTGCTGAATATGTACAGGAACATTGCATATCCCAGAATCTGCTTCAAATCCCTAATAAATACCAGGCATGTTGGCTTACTACGATCCGATCTTCACTCTTTTCCTCTCTGGTCGAAACAAGATGTCGAATAAGCATGGAGTAGAGGAAGCTTACCGGCCATACCTCACTTCAATTAGGGCTTGAGAAGAAAAAGAAATATTTATTACAGTCCTGCTAGGCTCGATCTGAAACAACAAAGAGTCAGCCTCGGTATTAGGGACCAGATGAAAGGGATTGGCCGGAGCATACTGGAGATCATTAGTGAAGATCCCCAGCAGACTCCATCTCATCTCCTTCTTCTCCTTCTCTCCAATATACATCAAAGCAATCTGTCGCCACGAATGCAAACCAGCCAGAACATGTCACGTAAACGCTCAGGCAACCGATGATATGTTGGCATGAGGTGGGCTGATCTTCTCCCCACAATCATGATTGCACACAGCACCGGGGAGGTCACGTGACTTTAGGCTGCATGACTGCACGCTGATTACTGCGCAGTGTGGCGGGACAAAGGTGAAGTTGTTCTGGCGAGCGATTTTGAGGTCTGATTTTTTGTGTCTTAAAGGAAAGGTTCGCACACGCGCACACAAAAAAAAAACTATTATCCTCAGTTTAACTAAGATGCAGATGTGTTTACTTCACTGGAATAGATTTGGAGAAATGTAGCATCAACTGTAGCGTATGGGTGCCGTCAGAGTGCTACATTTCTCCAAATCTGATAAAGAAACAAACTGTACATCTTGGATGACCCGAGGTTTAAAAAACCTGTATATATATACATTTTTGGGTAAAACAATCATTAAAAAGGAAAAGCTGTTCCAAAAATGTAATAAAAATGTTATAAAGTCATACCAAACCTGATGAAAAGACATCGACATTATAAACGGTCATTATATAAATATTTTATATATATACACGCACACATACAAAGAGCTCCTGAAGAGACCTCATAATTAGTTTTCAATGACATGAGGGTGAGAAAAAAATGAATTTTGTGAATTTTTCCTTCAAGCGCTTCCTTGTTTTGCAAATACAGGGCAAATCAAACTGTCCCACAAAAGCAATGATGCATCTCCATATCCGTGCCAAGTGCCTACGTGCCATCACAATCCCACCGACAATCTGCGTCCATAATAAAAAGAAATCGTGAAAACAGCCAGAGTTGAACTGAGGGACAATCAATGTTCCTTTCTGATCGGACCGTGCTAAAAACAACATGCAAAACAATACCTGATTTAGCTAAATCACTCAAAGGGAAAGCACACGGCGTGCTGATTTCAGAGGAAAAATCTGTGCAAATGGATAAAAATGATGAAAATATGTAAAAGAATCAGGGCCATTCACAGGAAACTGCCTTTTGAGCGCCTCATGTGTCCCTTGTGACTTACTTCTGATATTCTAATATTAGACACATCACTGCACAGCTTTTACTGGGTTTTTTTTAAGCAAAATTTAAGGCATAAAAACAAATCTTATTCTTGTTCTAATAATTTTAAAATGAAATATATATATATATTTTTAATGATTTATGTAATTATTCAATCTATGCTAAAACTTTGGGGTCGTAAGATGTTTCTGAAAAACGACTCTTCTGTTCCGCAAGGCATTTATTTGATCAAATATACAGTAAAAACTATAATATTGTGAAATATCATTACAATTTTAAATAGCTGTTTTATATTTGAACACATTTAATACATTGCTGTCGTTCACAGGATGCTTCAGATATCCTACTAATATGCCGAAACATTTCTTCTTATTATTAGGATAAACACAGAGGCATATTTTTTTATGATGAATAAAAAATTCTAGTATCTTAAAAGTCTCTTAATTAAGCATTAGTTTCTTAAAAAATATATGTATGTTATATCTGAGCGAGTGAAATAATATCGTTGTCCGTTCCAATGTTTCAAACAGCGACAAATGTATTTTTACCGATAATTTCTACAAATTTAGCGTCGTACCTCTGGGGTGGTCCTTGACGTTTATGGCACTTCAGGTGTAAGGCGGGAAAGTGATTTCCTGACAGCTCAGCAGAGCAACATCCTGGCACTTTTCCCTCGCAGCGACCAAATTAGCGTTAAACGGACTCCTGCGGGGCGGGAGAAGTAGCAGTTATATATCATTCCAGCTACAGCCGATTCCCATCAACAACAATGAAACGGGAGTTTCGTTTCAACGGGAGCATCTGTCTGCTTTCATAAACGGGGCTCTGAAACGCAATCACATCGGCCTGACAATAACACGCGCTGGTGTATTTACTCCTGTATCAGATCTCAGATAAGGCCGGTGCACGCTAAATACGGCATAGCTGCACCGTGACATTTCTCCCGTGCATCTGTCCTCCGTCACGCTAAAGTTACGGGGATCATTTATCTCCTGCATAATTAACAGCGTTGATGGATGGCCCTGGTTTATACGTTTGGGCTAACAGACCCACTTTTCAGTTTCCCTCTCGATCCCCTGCAGGTTCATCGGCCGAAGGGATGCTAGAACGGAGGCAGAGGATGCTGAGTCATTCCCGGTGTCAGAGCCGCGAGCCGGAGTGGCCCCCCTCCAGACAATTCATCCTTCATATTTATCAGGATTAGAGATCATCCATGTGTATCCGAGAGCCTGCATGCGCAGGCGTGCGTGTCTTTTATCGGCCGCGCTGGCTCAGCAGCCGCTCTCTCCTTCCCGGCATCCATTACTGGCTAAAATAAAGATGCACGGTCAATTATGCAAAAGCCAACTTCACGTCTGTCCTCTCCCGGACTGGAGCGAGAGGAGATGGATGATTCAAAGCGTGAATCAAGCCAATTACGGATTTAAAACACGCCGATCAGGTGCGGGTAAAGAAAGCCGGCCAATCAGGAGGAGTTTCGCATGCGCCGTACTTTAAAGCTTGCACGGTGAAATGTGAGCGCAGGTGTGTTGCGATACATATTTCACGCGTTGTGTCGCTGCACAGTCAGAAACACAATGAGTAAAAGCATCTAAGTGGGTCATCTTAAGCCCCAAGTATCTGGGACAAACCAACGAGCCATCAGGACTGGTGAGAGTCCAACTCCACATGGTTCACAAAGTCCAGAACAACAGCTCACAAATGAGAAAGAGAGACCAAATACGGTTCATGACAACACTAACTAGGAAGAAGGTGAAGAGGGGGGCTTTGGACTTCAGAAAACATCTGGCCATTTTGTGATTATAGCAATGGCTGACTAACATCCTAAAATGTCTTTAATAACTAATTAAAAAATAATATTTACTAACTCAAGACAATATTTGAAAACACATTAAAATGTAAAAATTATATGAATATACATTTAACAATATTTAAGATAAATAGTTGAAAAAGTTTAATAATAAATGTATATTTTAAACCAAATAAATACATTAAATATATTCTGAACTGTGCATGAAACATGATTATAGATTTTTATTTACAATAAGTAAATATATTAAATCAAATATTTAGAATATATAAATACATTACATAAATATAATAAACAATATTAAATAAATGTATATATTTGATACCAACAAAATGCATTAAATATATTCTGAACTGAACTGTGAATATTCTCAACTGTGCATAAAACATGTTTTTTTTTAATTATTTACAATAATATATTAAACCAAATATTTAGAATACATTACAAAAATATAATAAACAATATTAAATAAACTACTTCATTTCCAATTAATGATTAAAAATTGTTTTTATAAAGACAACTTCTTATTTAATTTAAATAATTTTTTAAAATAATTTTTAAACACAATGTAATCTTGATTCGTTTTTTTTTTTAAAAACATTCACAGTCATATCAAACGACACACACATCAGTAACTGGTCAACAAGATTTCCAACAAAATTTCTGCTTGTTTTCATGTGGTCTTGCTGCTACACAAAGGAAGGACACAGAGTGTAAACAAGTGCAGAGACGGACAGCCTTGAGCTAATTAAACAACAATCTTTCAGGGCTGGGTTTTGTGGACTGCATGACATGTCTTAGTGGTAGCGCCGATGTTCTTTCGCGAATCCTGGGATTCTTGTAACACCACGCATGCAGAAAACACTCAAAACAAACAACCCGAGACGCAGCCGTACGTCCAAACATGGCAAACCGTACACAAATAATCCGATTACGCAACGTATATTTAGTTAAAGCAGCCCGACATGTTCGAACAAGCAAATACGTTGCTGCGAAGCAAAGTTGTGATGTGCACTCTTGTCGTACGAGGAGGAAGAAGCAATGCGTTGTTCTCCACAGAAGATGCAAAGAACACTCACAAGACAATTCTGGCCATAAGCCCGTGATTAAGGCGATGGAGACGAGTTACGCACAAAGAGGGCCATTTAGAGCAACGAGAAACATTCTTAAGCAGTTTGTTTATCTCACTCGAGTGGGCATGTTGTGTGGACTCCCTCCATTCAAAGCCGAAAGTATATCAAATTAATTTAGGCCTGGACTCAAGCCAGTGTTTAACCTCGGAAATTATCGCTTCATTCCCCGAGCAAACACAACCTCCGTACGAGTCACTGGCAACGATGACTGATGAAGGTGACGGTAAATCAAAACTAGATTTGTTTTTGCAATTTCTCGAAGCAAATGCTCGTCTGTGGGTGCTCTGCGGAGAATGGGTGCCGCCAGAATGAGAGTCCAAACAGATGATTAAAAACATCACAATAATCCGCACCACTCCAGTCCATCTGTTAACATCTTGAGAGGCTAAAAGAAACAAACCCATTACACTTATTGCTTCTGGACAAAATACAAGTGCATATTTCAGAATAACACTTCATCCCGTGATTAAGTTAAACGGCTTGTAAACAGTGCTTTGTTTCGGGGCATATTTCTCTCCTGATGCAGGCGAGACAACTTTTTCACTGGAGAAAGTCTACAGTGGACAGAAGACTAATATCTTAACATTTGAACGTACTGTCTTAATGTGTTACTGTCTTAACTTAATGTGCTGTGGATTATTGCCATGTTTTTATCAGCTTTTTCAACTCTCCTCCTGACGGCACCCATTCACCGCAGAGGATCCTTTTCTGAGCGAGTGACGCTATTATATTTTTCCAAATCGGTTTTCATTAAGAAATAAACTCATCTGCATCTTGGATGACCCGAAGGTGAGTTTCTTTTTAGCAAACTACTCACGCAATGCAAATCTACTGGATTCCTCTGAAATCACTTAATAGCACGGCGGTCAATATCGGTAAATATTTTAGCCTTAGCGAACATCACAAACTAAAAAAACAAGGAGATTATTCATTCAACAATTAGTTTAATTTAACCGGGAGTAGCCTGAAACATCTAAAAAGAATCAACAACACTCTCAATTCATCATTGTTAATAACTAAGATTAAACTCCAAATAAATCACCATTTTTTTTGTCGGGGGAAGAAGGTTCGCAGCCGGCGAATCCCGCTGCCTTTCTTACAAACAAACACAAAACCGACTGTCTCAGCAAAAACAGTGCTCCGTTTATCCTGGCCTTTTTTTTTTTTTTTTTTTTTTTTTCTGGAGTGAATGAACAATTCCGTGGACGTGGGTATGATATGAATAATTCACGTCGGTGGAGATTTAAAATATGCATATTTGGAGCCTTTACATTCGGCGTGTTTCACCGCGGCACGAAACAAACGTCGAGATCTGTACGAACGACCCCTGCTATTAATATATATACGAACCGCACAAAAGGCCCGTGCGTGAAGATCGGCGACAGCTGGAACGACAGGGGTGACGGGCATCGGTTCTTACCGAGCAGAAGGCTACATTACGAAAAACTTAAACGGCCGTTTTGCATTTAAAATAAAAATATGCATGAGTCCTAAATGAGTAGCGATTGTACGGCTGATTATTTTAAGCGTATGACTGATTGGTGCATATCAATGCATTCCAACGCCCCTCGTCTCTCTTTTTTCGGTCTTCTCAGAGCATCAGAGATCGTATCTGCGGTCTGATAAAGAAGCCTGTTTAACTGAGGATTGAACCTGAGAGAGATAGAGGTTTTCTTTCTCTGCCCCGGAGACGCATCAAGCTACAGCTGAAGGATCTTTAACTAAACGCTCTCTCTATTCTCCCCCGACCTCATATACCGTCTAAATGCTCTACTAGGTTTTCGGTGTCCTGTTCGGTACTTTGTCTCCTTTTTAATGGAGAATTATACTATCTATTATTCGTAGAAACTACTGGCACCAATAGTCTCTATGATCTACTTAAGCTTGCAATACTTTTGGGAAATGCCTGAACGTATCGGTCAATCAATTGATTTCGGAACTGACGCAATGAAGTGCAACAGTTGTGCTCCGAAAATAATAATTCCATTCATTTTCTCCACGGAAAATTGATTTTTAACGATAACCAGTAAACCATTAAATACAGACCTACCGCTGAAGCCATCCGTTTACATTCTTTCAATGCATTTTTAAGGTAACATGTCTAAAAGCTGAATTTCTGGTGGAAAAACTACATTACCCATGATGCTTTACAGAAAAGCTCACCAATCAAAGTCCCATAAAGCACCGCAAATGACCCAAACAAGTTTGTCTCTCTACAATCTCAAAAGACACACACACACACACGCATTGTTTCTATAGTATGCACACAAATATTTGTCTTTTTAAATATAAATGTATGGACAGTTTTATATTTCTCCCGAATTTTTAATTTGATTAATATGAATGAAAAATACATTCTAAGAACATTTTGCTAACGCTTTCGTATCAACGTTCTTTCTGAATGTTGTCTGAAGCTTCACAACATCCAGTTTTTAAATGTTTCAGAAACCTTTTTCTTGCAAAATGTTTAATTTTGTAATGGGGATGTTACTTAAAATATATAAAACTAAGTAAAAGAGGTAGCAACATTAGATAAAAACATTAGACAAACACTGCAAAAAATTTTTGTTTACTTTTTACTTTTACTTTTCATCCTAAACATCTACAAATTAAACAAATTAAGATTGTTTTTATGCTTGAAACAAGACCATTTTTTTTCTTGTATAGAAAAGCCTTTGTTATATAAGAATTTCTAGATATTTCGACAGGAAACATTTAGCTTTTTATCAGATTTTTTACTTTTTTTTGCTTCAAATCAAAATTAGTAATGTAGTGATTCACCATGTTTATGGTTTACAATCCCTTAACAAAACATGCACGGGAGAAATGAACGGAAAAATACTTCCAGGTGGTAAACATCTCTGCCCAAAGCATGCGAGAACATCATCGGGCAATTTCACTAATCTCAAAATAGCCAAATATTGCTGATTTTATTACGATGGCTATATCAATATAACGTAATTTATTGCAAATATTACTAATCAATTAAAAACTGCACAGTCTCCTAATAAAGCACGGAACAGAACAGCAATGGCCTGACAACACATCATGAGATTGAAGCCTGAAATGCATCGCTAAAATAAATGTTTTGCACCGTTTATGCATTTAATCGAATGCATCCGTTTTTAAATCAAGAAGGATCTAACGCATGTCACCATGTGGCACGTATTCTGAGCATCAATGCACCAGATGCTATACAGCAGGGGTCAGAGCATCACGCGCATCAGGAGAAGCCAATCTCGCCGCACTTATCCGTGAGGAAAACCTCCAACGGCACAAGCGATGACGGATCGTCACGGCCGTGTTCTAAAATCAGCAGTACGGTGAGCTCCGGGCCTCGAGGACAGGGTCGCCGGGGAGCTCGTGCCCTTGGCGTCGACTGAGCATCCTGCTGATGAATTCATGACACACGCACGGACGCGCTCAAACATCTGATGCATCTCCAACGCATCTGTTTGACTTTAACAACGCATAACCCCTGATTACCAGAGACGAACGGCGCGACGGGACTCAAGAACGTTCCCTTAATGTTACCATACGGTTCTTTTGACTACTGAAATAATAGTGGAACAATCTTACGTGCTTTTAATAACCGTAAACTAACGCTCCAACACTGAAGGAAGGTTGTTGTGTGATGATAACCTTACAGGAACTTCCACAGGACGTTCTGTAAAACGTTTATGCGTTGTTTTTTTTAAGAACCAAAATGTAACGTTGTCTCAATGTTGCAGGAAGGTTTTAGTTTGACAACCTAATAACTTATACAGAGAACAAGGGTTATTTGATTCACGACCATACATTAATGTTTCCAAAACATACTGCTAAATCGTAAGCTAGTATTCCTACTGGGATTTCTATCACGATCGTAATAACCACAAAAAACATGCTACCGGATGAAAGTAAAGTTTTCAGTTTTTTATTTCGTTATGTTTCACGCGGGCATTTCGCACGCCGTGTCCCAAAACACCTATTTGTTGTAGTACGTTGTAAATTTCCGTTACGCTTTCTAATTCTGACAGAATTTCCGTTAGAGGTTTTTGATCAGGGCGGGAACCCAAATCACGATTAGCCGAGAAGCACTAAGCTAAGCGCAGCCCCCTTATTTGTTTTGGACAAGACGCGCGGTCTGGATAAACACAATTACCGCGAGTCAATTAACATTTCGCGCCCGGCACGTGCGGTCTCCGGTGATGCCGCAGTCACGCGCTTCAGCGTTCGTGCCGCCTCATCGCCGCTCCGCACGAAGCGCCGCCGTCGATCCGTAAATGTGCCTTATTATGTGAACATACCTGTCATGATTCCGCGCGGTATCCTGCGTGTGGGCTGACTGCGAGGCATCATGGCATCCAGCGCATCTCTGCTGTCAGACGCGGCGCTCCGCGCGCGCACACGCGCTTCCAGTGTTTGGCTCGCGGCTGAAGGGAGGAGCGCGCGCTGTACCCGTGGCGCGCGCGCACACTTGTTGGAACCACGCTGATCCGTTGAGTAAAAATTATATATATTTAAAAAAATGATAGAATTTAAATTATTACGGATCATTACACTACATGCATAATCATCACAAAATAATTAAATAGTATTTACTAATAAATTATGGCATAAAATACAAGACATTCAATTGTGCTTTTTTTTTTTTTAATTACCACTAGAATTATATTACTACTACTGTGTTATTACGTTTTTTACTACAATAATTTTAATCTTGTGATGTGCAAGTGCATTTTTTAAATGCTTTTATATTTTGATTACATAGACATTACAATATAATGAAATAGTAATAAAACGGTATCTAATAATAAATTATTTAAATACACAATCTATTATTAATAGTAATATATTAGCAATAGTAGTATCAGCATAATCATATAGTAGTACTAGCAATATATTATTACTACTACATACAGTCTTATAATTGTGTGTGTTTTAAAACAAAAACGGCTCTAAGTGCATTAATAGGACTGCAGCGAAATATCTGTTCATAAGACACAAAAAGAAACATCTACAAAAACGGATGAATATTAAATGGACTGTTCACTCACGGATTATGCTGGAACCTTATATATAATATAATTCAACCGTACCTTTACTGCATTCTAGATTTAGAATAACTGGGCTTAAACTTTTCAAGTTATTTTGTTGTTTTCACTTCAGTTTTATTTTTAGTTATTAAAGATAAACAAAAATTATGAAATGGCAACTAGCTGAAATTAAAATAAATATTTTATATTTTATTTTTATATGTTATATTTATTTTATATAACATTTATTTTATTATTATAATTTTTATTATTTTAGCAGACTGACAGGGTTCGTGTCTGAATCTTGACAGATGGCGCCCTCTTCTGAGACAACCCTCAACACTGCATCCTCTACCTCTCCCTTACAAAAGAAAACCATCAAGTCCGTTTAAGTAGCCACAACATTTACTCGTGTTCGCTTTAGCATGTTAATATAAACCATTAAGACGGAAAACAAGAATGTCTGGTAAAAAAACAGCTTCGTAAAACCGAGCGAAGATGATGCTCGTTTCTGCTTTTCTTCCTTGCTGAAGCTTTAAAGTAAATGCCGCCTCCAAAATATACAGAACGGAAGATTGGCTGAACAGTTTTTTTCTTCGTAGTAGAACAATTGTGCAAACCTGGACTATTTACATTAAACATGTTACACTAGACACCTCTAACATTAGTCTAACATTAGTGAGCGTAATGTCCAAAAAAACCGCCGGACCTCGAAGACTTCGCATGGAGCGAGACGGGAATTTCATAATATATGATCCCTGGTTGTGTCACGACTCCATCGCTCATGCGTGGACTTTTAGAAACGGCGTCTATTCATTTCATATGGACTCCGTATATAATACGTAGAATGTATTCTCCGTATTCCCGTTTCACAAGGACGCAGAGTTCAGTTTTACACAGTCCAGTCACGGCTGAAGCCGGCAGTGCTTAAAAAAAACTCCACGCGACTCAGTTCCCAAAGCGACTCCGTCCGCGAGGGCCGCCCCTTCCCCAGCCTCCCCGGTGAAAAGGAGACTCGTTTGCGAACCTGTCGGGGGCCCTTTCGTGTCCTAGATCCCGCCAGAGCGGCTCCTCTCTTCTAGGACCCGCAGGGAGCCTGTGAGGGGGGAAATCGTGTCTTGGAGGGCCCATCATACGCATCCGGAATCGGCCCACAGGGGGTTCTCCATACATGGGGTTGGGGCCCCTGGAGGGCATGACCGGAGGGGGCAGGATGGTATGGGGCCCGTTATTTGCGTAAGGGGGCACGAAGGGAGGGCGGAGTCCCGCGGGATGGTGCGGTGGTAGGGGCCCCGATCTGGGCCCCAGAATGCTCCTGAAAGGGGGCGGGCTGAGGGCTTGAGATCCTGTCGGGTCCATGCGAGAATCGGGAGACTCGTGGGATTCATCTAAAGGGTCTTCGGCTGCGGTTTCTGATATTGCAAAAGACAAAAACATCACAGGCTTTAGCAAACATGTTGAGTCTATCACATCATTTCTACATGCTTCAACCAAGTCCAGTTTCCAGACCGCCAACAAAACAGGACAGTTGTATAAAGATGGGGTTTGATTTTATGCATCTGCAACCGACTTGGTGGCGGAAAGTCTCGCATCAGAACATTTTTAGAAAACCTTCACTGTGTTGAGCACATTTTGAAACATTTTAAAAAAACAATACGGTTTCTTTGGAGTTATGCGCGCTGATAAATCATTTGCAGGACAATACGAATCAATTTGAATGATGTGAAATGGGAGCAGGAACACGTATAACTCCATATGAGCCAATTATGATTTCATGCTGAATTTAACTGTACATCGAGTTATTGATTGATACCTGTGACGGACAGAGGAGGACCTGCGGGGTTCAGAGAGGCCATGGGGATTGCAGGAGCATATCCTGTTTAAAAACAAACACTGCGTGTTATTATTTCAAGCCAATTCTATCTATTCATCTAAATGCAGAAAGAGTTTTGGGGTCTGTATAATTACTTTCTACTGCTCACCAAGATTGCATTTATTTGATCAAAAATACTGTCAAATTATGAAATGCTATTGCATTTTAAACTAAGTGTATATACTGTAAAATGTAATATTTCTGTGACGCAAAGCTGAATTTTCAGCATCATTACTCCAGTCTGTACCGCACACAAATATATTTGTGGAAACCAAGATACAGGTTCTTCGATGAATAGAAAGTTGAGAAGAACATAACAGAATGATTATGTCTTTACTGGCACCTTCTTGAATGACGGTATTAATTTCTTTACCTGCAGGCATCTGTGGGGAGTTGAATCCTGGAGGAGGGAAGGATGGAGGGGAGCCTCCTGTGATCACGGATGGAGGTGGTAAACACATGTTAGGAAGGGGTCCTGGGACCATATTCAGCGCAGCAACTGGTTGAACCAAGGGGCTCTTTAACGGAGTGAAGAAAAGGGGAACGGTGAGAAAGGGCATTTCTAACAATCAATGAGACTTTAGAAATCACACTGATGTTTATAAGGCCATGAGGAGGCAAAGAGCGTTCTGCGTTATTCTTTATTGCACACAAAATAATAGATAAACCTTATAATAAATATATTATAAAGCTCTGAAATCAAAAGTGGGGATCAATCGCAGAAGCAGTATTAATTACGTCACATACGCAGGGTAATACGATTTATATTTTTCATTATATTTTATATTCGCTATTATGGGTTACGAACGGTTCGTATTTTTCATATCTCAAACAACAGGTCAAAAAAACACTTTCATTGTCTTATAATATGCATTTTTACCATTGTTCAACGACTCCCAAATGGTTAATTCGGCGATTTATTTGTCCAAACTTTGGTTGATTTCCTTTAAAGCGGTGTTTGCTTTTAACGCCACTAAAGCAGCACCTAGCGGTGAAGATCAAAAAGCGCGTTGACGTCGACGACGACTTGGGACTTGTTTTAAAAACGACTATAACGTTATAGTTTACACACTGCATGAAAGCTCATTTCACTTCAACGCCGCTTGGCCGAAGCCACACATTCGAGACACGAGTAAAGATCTTACACGTATAGCTACTGCGCAACATTCAGAGCTCGAAACGCCCATCCTTTTTGCACCCAGCGTGAATAAAAAATAACTACCGTTTAATATTTATATGATATCGCAAGATCCGTTGCCTGACCCTGGCATCTCACGTGCTCTGAAATGTCAAAAACCGAATTGAAAAGGTTGGAATTGAAGTTGGTGTAAAACGCCGTGGAGAACTTCCTTATTGAAGGCACGTGTTCGGCACCCAAACCATCTCAGTGCACGACTGCATTCTGTCCACGAGCGAGTGGGAATCTGTGCCGACTGATGATATTCAGTTTACGAACACCATCATCTTTAGCCAGCTCTTCTGAAAAAGCATCTACTATCCATTTTTAAAAGAATAGTTCACCACCAAGCAATCCACATGACTCCGGTGCATCTGTTAATGTCTCCTAAAGAAAACCCAGCGTGTTTGTCATAAATCAATCACTTAGAGAGTCCTCTATCTATATTGATTTCTCTAGTGTCTTGTCTGTACAGATCAAGCACTGGTTACAAATGAAAACCATCCAAACTAATATGTTGGAGGATTTTGATGTGAAAGGACAACAGGGGCCGGACTTCTTTCACTGGAGGAAGCATCATTATGCTCCACAAATCTCCTTAATGGTGGATTTGTGTCTTACGAACGGGCAGATTTTCTGCTTCACGAGAGAAGGACTCTCATTCTGACGGCACCCATTCACCGCAGAAGATCTATTAGCGAGCAAGCGATGCCATACTACATTTCTCCAAATTTGATGAAGAAACATCGATGCCCTGAGGGCACGATTAGGCCACCCTCTGAATACTTATTACAGATTACATATTTTGCACTGGATTAGTCTGGACATGTTGACAACGTCGCTAAAAGTCAAAGCCAGCCTGCCGACCGAAGACTGATTTCACTGAAAATCATAGCGTATCACGGACGCAGAATCTGCTAATTATGAGAACATATTATTTTGAGTTGCTATGCGTCTCCTGCAGAACGCGTTTCTGTGAGTGTGTTTTGTTTGGAAGGACTTCAAAGCCTCACAGTGATCCTCAAGCACTTAATACAAGATTCCCAGTTTTAATCTGTAACCATTATTAAAGTCAGCAAGGGCTTGAAGCCTGCTGTAAAAAACCTGTTTAGATTTGAATATCTGTGTACTGTATTCCAGCCTTAAGGCAGCGAACGCTCTCTGCAGTTCTTGAGGCACCTGGCCTGTTCACAAGAGCTTTATGTGCAGTTTTTTGTCTGAAATATTACCACCTAGTATTAAAGTAGTAAAAACTAAGTTGTAAAATAACAGCGCAGTGACTGCATTAGTGTAATAATTTCTCTCCGTCCATCCAAAAACAATTATAAACTGTTGCTTAACGGGCTAACTCAAACAATACACACATACAACTATTATATATCAAATATTTATATATCAAATAGTTCGGTCACAGGTGAATGGACTGGATCCCAGATATCCACTGACCGTAGAAGCTTCTATTCTTACATTTATCAGGGAAATTGTAGGTGTATTATGTTCAATATATAAAAAAGAATAAATACTAATAATCATGCAGAACGATGACATCTAGTGGCATGTCTTTGCATTTTGTGGCTTGATGCATTTTTATAATTTTCTGAACAGTACTAAACCGTTTCAAAACTCCCACTTTTAATAGACTCGGTGATTAAGAGACTATTTCCATCAGTTCTAAAAACACTTTTAGGCTTTTCTTTTGGGGATTTACATGTTCAGTTAATTATATATCTTTTCCAGCGTGGTTCATATTCAGATATGAATCCCCACTAATTCACTGATTATATTAAATTGTAACAAACGATGTGCGTGTTTTCAATTCAGTTAAACACTTTGCAAACATGAGTTGGGCCTCGGCAACATGCATTGATTTAGGTTTAATTATTGAAAATAAATAAATAAAAATATGGAAACGGTTACAAATGTATAGTGTGTTAATATAGTGTGTAAAGTTAAAGTTGACTTAATTGTTCGATTATAACACCTAATGCAATAACTAATGAACAGAGCCTAAGTGTTGTCAAAAATCTATTTAGTCATACATTACAAACAATAACTATTTAGACACTTAAAATCAACGAAACTGTCTAAATGCAATTTAATTAGGTATCAAGATGAGAAGAAAAAGTGGCGCCATGCTTCATTTTAACCAGTGTTTGCTTTAGAATTTAAAATATCAAAATAGTTTTAGCGCTATTATTCTTTAAAATATTAAAAAAAAAGATATTTGGTCTTCTAAAGACTGAAACATCTCACAGCTTCTGTGCAGATTTTGTACATATGGATGCGTACTTGCGGAAAGTCTGAGCAAGCCCGCAGATGGAAGAAAACCGTGTGGTATATCATGAGCACAGACCCATAATTCATTCAGTGTTTGGAAATCAAACGATTGATATGCTTTACAACACATTGCTTTCATTTGTCGCGCAATAAAAGAAAAGCAAAACGCCTCTTTATGTTTGGTGTCCGTATTTTTGCTTGCTTATCAAACAGCGCAAAATGACCACTAATGTTTAATAATAATAATAATAATGTCTGTACAGTAGTTTGCGACTGATAGCGGTATGATAGGAGCATGTTTTCCGCACTTACAGCGCCTTCCTGATGCTGGCTTGAGATCTCAGACACTCTCCAGGTCCCGGATCAGACCTTCTTGAGACTGAACCTTCAACCTTTGAGTCAATGATCTGGATCCTGAACCATCAGGCTGCGTTTGCGTCCACGGTTTAAAAGAAAAAATAACACTGGAGCAAACTGAAAATGAAACTCAAGTTCACTAAACATTTCAGTATTTGATGTCACATTTGCTACCGGGTTATATTTAATTCACTAGCTCTTGCTAATGCACTGGTGAACGTACTAAAATTAATTATAAATCCTTGTGAAGTAATTACAGTGTTAAAGGGGACATGAAATAAAGGTACAAAAGCGGTCACTGGGGAGGGACCTTTTCAAAAGGCACACTTTTGTACCTATTAATACCTACAGCGTACATAAGTATATTTAAGGTACCAGAATGGTCCCTTTTGGTACAAACATGTTCCTTTTTGTAGTGTGGGATGGCCATTTTTCACTAGTTAGTATGATTCTGTAGGGTCTTTGTGAAATGCCCGATACATACTTTGGTTAAAATTCCTGAACGGTCATGTAAAACAACTCCCTTTTCATCTCGTCCAAAATAGCGCTGTTAAAGCGAGCCGTTTCGGTGCACGTCTCTTTAAATGATAATGAGCTACTGCTCACCTCGACCCTCTTGTCTGTTTTGCACGTTATCATCAAAAAACAAAACTAACCCATCGTGTCCTCGGCGGCTCCCAAGTCCCTTTCAAGGGAAGTCTGCTCACTCGCCAGCCATATTCACAACACCTCCAGGTAGCTTAAACAGTCCTATTTAAATGAATGGGGGAACCCCGAAATCCCCAAAACTGCACTATGAATATCACAATGAAGTTACATATTTCGAAGTAACACCAAATCTGAAACGCCCGGCCTCGTAAATGTTGTTTCCTACGCTTAAATAGTGTCTGTTTTTCAGAGTAGATCGCCAATGCATGTGCAGTTTTAACACGCTTATGACCACGCATGAACAGTGGCTGGTTTAGGCTCAGGTTTCTATGGGAACCGGAGCTAATAATGGCCACCGCTTTCATGCACAAATACGAAGACCCTTATGTATACACAACAACAAAACACCTGCATTGTTTATGAGATGGCGTTGCTACAGCAGCTCTAGAGCGGAGAAACAGCAGAAATATGCTACAGTCCATCAGGGCTTGAGCAATACACAGTAAAAACCTGTTAAATGGTTAACGGTAAATTCCTGTAAAATGTACATGGAAACAACTTCCCAGAATTCCCTGCATTGCATTTTAAATTCGACGTTTCTTCTTTGCCTTTCTTATCAGTTGCGTTTATCAGGGTTGCGCGTTACATGTAATGATGCTGGATTCATGTTTATTTGCATGTTTGGGTTTCTCTCACCATGATGGTGTTTAGTGTTCGTGTGAATGGCACCGAGCGTATTTCAAAGATGCTTGCGATGGGTTTTGGGTCGTCGTGTGACTCTCTCATCACCTCCTACATTGGGTGGTAATCAGTGTATTTCAAAACGAATGAGTACTTTATATTAAAAAAAAAGAAAAAAGAGGAGTGAATGGACCATCGTAGGGTAGTTGTATCCACACACCATCTCGAATCTTTCCGATACCTCCCCATATTAAAGCATTCATTATACACCGACAGCATGTTCTTCAAAGCTCTGCACACTAAGAGAGAAGCACATTAATTGACGCTCCACAACAGAGGACAAGTGTGTCTTGCCATAGTTCCCATCACAAAATATTCAGTCATGACCTAATGCTTAGAGTCGGACTTGTTACCCGAAGGCTGCAGTCTCAGGTCCGGCATGGATTGTCGATGGGGGTGCTCTCTTTCACCCTCATTAACACGACTGAGGCGAGACCCTTGACAGCAAAGCACCGATTCGAACGCTTAAATGCTCAAGCGCCACAGCAATACAGCTGTCCACTGCACTGTCTGTCTGTGTTTGGATGGGTTAAATGCTGAGCACAGTTTCCAAGTATGGCTCAGCATACTTGGCCACAAAGTCACTCCACTTAATGCAGTGGTTCTCAACTCCAGTCCTCGGGGCCCACGGCTCTGCACGTTTTGTATGTCTCCCTTAATTAACACACCTGATTTAGATCATCAGCTCATTAGGAGAGAGATCCATACAATATGTGCAGAGCTGTGGGCCTCGAGGAGCGGAGTTGAGAACCACTGACCTAATTTAGTTACTAATTAGGAGTAAAGCATTAATTAAATTTTTATATATATATTTGCGGAAGAAAGCTATGTTTAAAAGAGATGCCACACACACACACACACACATAAACCTAAGCATATTAATGTCATACAAACTTTGTTTCTGGAAGTGAGAGGGAAAAGCTTTTTCATATTCAAGTTTTAATATTCATTTTAATTCTAAAATGTTCCATTTGCCAATAAACTTTAATGCCCGGTTTCATAGACGGGGCTTAGTCTAAACCATTTTGGCAATAGTTCTATTAAAACATTTAATTATTTTTTATAAACGTGTCTAAGAAAAAGAAAGCATTACTGGTGTGCATCTTAAGACAAAACAAAGGCACCGATTTGTTTTAGGATCAGTCAGTGCGAGTCTTTCGGTAGAAACGGCTCAGCTTTACATTTAGTCTAAGACTAGGCTTAATCCTCGTCTGTGAAACCAAAGGTGAGAGACTCCCTGCAGGCGAGCTTAACGTCCTGCTTCAGACTCACGAACGCTGGGTTCAGTTACAGAGAATATCAATTTGCAACTAGTATGAAGTAGACAAAACGTCTGTGACTAAACTGCTAAACAGGATTCTTAAAGTGGGCTAAAATACCAAAAAGGCTAAAGATTAACTAGTTTATATACAAAAAAAAAAAAATGAACCATGTTTGAACCCGCTATGAAATACCTATAAATTCCTGTGTCGGCATATTTAATATAAGTACTGAATTGTCTATTAATATAGGCAATATTAATTTTTAATACACTAATGCACTAATAATAATAATAATAATAATATGTTGTAATGCAATCATGAATTAGACTAAAGATAAAGATACTACATTATTTGGGGTATTATATTCATATTGCCATTGATTTAACATTTATAAGCCTGAAGACCAAATAAATTCGATAAAGTTTAGTCACATAATTACAGATGCATTAAGAACACACATCTTGTTCGTAAAAGATAACATGACCACAAAAGTGCTTGTATATACACAATTGTTACAAGTGTTTTTCCATCATATAACAGCAATTTATTTTTCAATAGAGTAAAAAATAGTTTCACGGTAATTGCCACCTTGAGTTTTTCCCTCCACAGCGCATGACAAATAAAGTGTAGTAAAAAGGCAAGAAGTCTGACTTTCGCCGATGTACAAACAAAAAAAAAAAAAGGGAAAGGAGACCATTTAATTAAAAACAATCAAGGTATAAAAGCTTCAACATAATTTGTGTACGGATGACATCCAGTTTTACATTTTTACATCTAATGCAATGAAATTCCTAAATTAAATGTGACTGAAACGTCAAAATCCTTTCTGGGGCACAGAATAGAACGGTCACAGACCATGATGAACCTGCTGACAATCTAGATTAAAACGACTACATATTTTAACTGGACTTAATCATCTAATCAGATCCCTTTTATAAAAATGCCATTTTGCATGTTTTATCCGTGCTAAGAATCTCTGTGAAGAAACGTCTCACGGCTTCTTTATTCAAGCCAAGTTAATGAACTAGAATTATAAGGTTGTGATGTACAGATTACCTGGCTGTCATGCTAAATTAGTCAATGTGCAGTTTACAATGAACCCATGCGGTATGGACAGCGGAGAGATGAATCTGTGACCGACCATCTTTTCCTTGAGTCCTAATTCAATTGAGCTGCCAAAGGCAAGATATTTAAAACATTAGTCATTGGTTCACACTACAAACTAGAATAGTATCCTGAACCTGCAAAAGTGTTTTTTTCTGTAAAGAACCATTCTTGGTTCTCCAAAGAACCTTTCGCTCAACAGTTCATACAAGAACCTTTTTTTGTGTCCAAGTAGAACATTTTAAAGGTTCTATAGAACCTTTTGTAGATCAAAAGGGTTCCGCTGAAGTTAAAGGCTCTGCGTGGAACAAGTGATGTCAGTTAAGAACCGTTGTTCGCAGTCTAGTCTTTAAGCGCAATTAAAATAGCGCTAACAAAAAATATTTGATGCTTGAATTTATCAAGTCAAGAGTAAACTCTGAATACATTGGCACAAGAGGGTTTTCTGTCATTTTACAGAAACCATGTTCAGAATATCAGCAGCAAGTCATGTTTTGTGTTTACAGTATAAAAATCACATTAAAAAAGCAGTTGGCCTAAAACCAATGGTTGGACCGTAGTCAAGTAAGATAATTTCACCTTACCAAATCTCTGGTTCCTTCGAGGAAACGAGCAGACGCTCCAGAATATCATCCCGGTTGCCCGACCAAAATGATTCCAGCCGATTCCAACCAATCACCATTTGGTGACGCTGTATGAAAGCCTCATTCCACAGGTACATCGCTGCAGGAGATCAGCGGAGACTGCGCTCCATCTCTCCAATCTACGCCTCTTTGCTGCCGTTTCAACAGTGAGGTTTACGCATTTTATACTCCGTTTTGAATCCAAAGGGCTGAACAACAAAACGTCATTTAAAACGTTGCAATGCATGCATTGCCATTTTCAAGTGGGAGGGAAAAAAAAATAAAAAATTCACTAAACTAGATTAGAACTATGAAACTGTATTCATCCTGGCATTGAGCCGTTACCTTTCCGTGTGTATGAGGCTGAGTGAAGCTCAGCTAACATCGACTGTCCTGAAATCAATGAGCGTTTACCTTCCCAGCACTGGAGTTCTTCATAGAACCGCAAAGCAGACGGACGTCTGAAATCCAGCACCACCTTTGTGAGTCCACTGGAGAATACTGAAGATTTCATTCCATTCAAAAGCAGCAGAAGAACTCTCAAAACAAATTCACTGACGTGTCATTTCAAATGCTCCGTCATTAGTCTGAACAAAGTGCTTCTGGGCCGTTCGACGAAGTTTACGGACATTAGGTCATGTAAAGAATAAAATAAACATCTGGTATGTCTACTTTATTTCCAACACTCACTTCAGCGATGTAAAATAAGGCAGACATACAAAAATGGAATTGAGAGCCACTGGTATAAACGAAAGTGGATATTTTAATAATCTAAAACCTTTTTTTGCTAAATATCTTTTGCACAATGGAAAGATTCTAAAGGTTCTTCGAAACCATAGCTCGCAACAAAGAACTGCTATTTTTGAGAGGATAGCTTGAAGAATTTTTTTTTTTTAAACCAAGAGCCTAACGTCTGCAGAAAATCTGCTTTTAATATAGTCTAACTTGTTTGAAAACCACACACCAGTGAAAACCCATTGTTGGAAAGCCACTTTGCTATCATTACTCTCAGTAGCAAGGTGGCCTTACGATACTGAGGCCTCGTCCCTAAAAGCAAGACACTACATGCAAAACACCTAAAATGAACTTAACTTATTACACTTTATTTGTTTGAGTCTGAAGGTTTCCATTAAAATTAATGCGTTTGCAGAGGGGGTTTATTCATATATCATTTGCCTGACTTTAAACAGGTTTCATATTTTTTACCATATTCACCTGTAGTGTCTTGCCATAAAGTCATCAACTTGAGATTCTGAGTTCTTTGCCAATGTTGTTTTTATCTACAAATGTTATTTTTTTTTTTGTTTTGTTTTCTGGGCAAAACCAGGACTAGCAAAAAAAAATACAACCGTGAACTAATCGTTTGTGAAGGTCAGTTCAATGCGTCGGTCGAATCAGTCAGTATTACCAATGTTTGCGAATCACTGAATCAGACAATTCACTGATTGAACTGGTCAGAGTGATTCAAGAGTCAACAATGAAAAGATACTTAAAAAGCACAGAGAACAAAAACATCATTGGATTACACGCAAAAATAACAGTTAAAACCAATCCCACAAATTCCTCCCAACACTTCCCAATAACGAAGGTTTTAGTTTTACTGTATTCAAGCTTGTGATTTTAAAGTTTTACCCTTCTAGAGAGACGTTTTTGACCTTTTACGCGTTCCATCTTGAAGTCACACATGTGTAAAAAAACTACTTGTCTCCTAACACACT
Source organism: Puntigrus tetrazona (assembly GCF_018831695.1). Taxonomy (NCBI): domain Eukaryota; kingdom Metazoa; phylum Chordata; class Actinopteri; order Cypriniformes; family Cyprinidae; genus Puntigrus; species Puntigrus tetrazona. The sequence continues at coordinate 22,193,708 of NC_056713.1, read as the reverse complement.
TGTTAAAACAAATTACATAAAGGGATCTTCAGTGTAGTAACACGTCATGCAGCTTGTAGTGAACATAGAAAGTTTACCATCCCTAGAAAAGGTGTATTTAAAATGATTATATAATTATACAAGATGCATTTGAGTAGGATGCCGTCGTTACATTACTACGATTACTAATACACCAGCTGCAAACATTTTATTTCTTCATACAGTCTTCATCTGCCATAAGCTAACGTGTTTTTTAATAAATAAAAATATTTCCTGAACCCACCTGTTGTCCTCTTTTGCGTTTTCCCAGCAATTGTTCTTCCGCCTTCTGCCTAAATCAGCCAGTGATGCACCAAGTCTGGTCTCCCTCTAAACGTGATTCCTAAACCTTCGGTTCCTGGCCACTTCTATGAGCTTCAGTGTGTTATTAAGTGCATGCACGTGAGGTACCAGTGAACACCGCTTTTGTAGATACGGCATAAATCTACAAACTGTTTCTAATGGTCCGAGACCGTCACCTGAAGAGAAACAGCCCACCCGGGTTGTGTTCACAGCAAATATATTAACATTTAAATTCATCTAATAAGGTTCATTTATTTATAAAGGCACTCTCTTTGTGTGCGTTTATAAAGCAACGAAATTATGCTATTTAAGGCTTATTACATGTGAATGACAGGCGTTAAATGTTGGTTAAAAGTTATATGGAGGCAGCTGCTTACGGTTATATTTAAAACTTTTTGTCAAGAAAATTTGTTTTCATGTCAAGATCATAAGAAACAAATTGTGAAAAAGACAATTAATAGTGCATCGTCTCTTTAGGCTTCCACGTGTTATTTCCATTTACTGCTCAACGCTTTCGCACCGTTTCTTGTTTAGCTGAATTTGGGTCAAATCTGAAGTTTGCAAATTCAGTTTAGTAAAAACTGACTTTTTGATCTCAAGTAAAACCATTTGCATCCGTGCATCTTTAACAGGAACAGTTCACCTAAAAAAAAATATTTTCGAAAAAGTCTCTCACTGACAGGCATTTCAAAACGACTTTGATTCTTAATGGGAAAACATCTGGAGAAATGTAGCATTACATCAGAGTGAATGGGTGCCGTCAGAGTAGCTGATGACTATATATAATTTGCTTCTTATATTAACAAACAAGAAGCTTTTAATTTCACAAGATGCTAACTGATGGACGGAAACAGTATTGTTTTTATTAGCCGTTTGCACTCTCATTCCGACGGCACCCATTCACAGCAGAGCATTCATTTGGTAAGGTAGTGATGTAATTCTACATTTCTTAATTTTTTTTTTTAAATGTAAAAAAACTCATCTACATCCTGGATGGCCTGAATGCAATTAAAGTTTTTTTGGGGGTTATATACTGCTTTAAGCATCAAAGTAACAAAACATTTGTAAGTCACATCAAACAACTTCAATGAAGCATCAAAAGTTTCTTAAAAAGCAATGTACGACAGACTTAGAAGAGCCTTTCGGACTGTGTGCAACAAGTCAACCGTCATGAAGACACGCATTTGTGCGAAAAACAGCTCTTCTAGGAAACAGCCGTGACCGTGTTGTGACAAATACAGTCACCGAAAGCAATGCCACTGAAACACGGAAAGAAACTAGACAGTCATGACACTAACCTTGTTTTATTTTGTACTCTATGGCTCGTCATTTGCCAAAAATGTTGGCAACCATGCACCAGCAAAGCGTCAGTGCAAAGCAAAGAACACAGAAACACTGTTTGCCTCCCATGTGCCGAAGACGTGACGAAACGAGAGCAGAAAATTGGACCGAGACACTGAACACCCTTGAGGAGCTCTGTAGGAAACCCCTCGTATTTTACCTGTGATACCGCTGGTAGTGCAGCTCCCTCTTCCTGTTTTCCTTCAGGTCCTTCTGTTACTGGCACAGCCGGTTTGGCCACAACACTTTTCCACTCTAGAAATTTAATTTTAAAATTGTTTTTAAAAACAAATGCTACATACATTCAAGTCCTTAAAAACGACATTGCTAGAGAATATACTACTAGAAGCTGAAGCAAAGCCATGCGTGTCAGTTTACCTGGTTTGAGTGTTTCGGCATCCAGCAAGCCTCCTTCTTGAAGACTTCGAATATCACTGGCTTTCACTTTATCCCATGGGATATACGTGACACCCCGCTCCACGTCCCAAAACTTCTTCAAGTCCGTCTTTATGCCTTTATTCAACGCCCACGCGATCTGATCAAGGACAACGTGTCAAAAAAACTGCCCACAAATAGATTCAATGCAAGCATAAAATCTCGAAGAAAGTTACCAAGCACTTCGTAACTGGTTTAAGAATAGATGTTTCTAACCAAAAGTTGTCTAGTAGAAGTTTACTCACAGAAATAAAATGATAAAGATATCAAAATTAGCTTCTTACTTACCCATTAACCCATTAAATATTTATATGAGAAAGAATGCAAGTAGTAAATTGACTTCCAAAGCAATAATTATACAGATTGTTATTACACATATTTATCCACAGAATGCTATGACTAACCATTTAGAGTCAAGCATTGTTTCCTAACCTGGCTTATACTAAAACTTATTCTATCAAAATTGTTGGAAATTGCTTATGCTCTTGGTTTGAATAAAAGCGCATACGTATCCAAGAGAGACATGTAATAATCAATAATAACTCTTCCCGACAGGAAGAAAAGGTACCTTAATGGTTTTCTGGTTGACTTTGACAACCCCTCTGCTGAGTTTATTCAGGGCTGTGTAGGCATCTTGTCTGTGTACCATGACAATGTAGGCACATCCTCTGGGAGGAATCATCTACAACAGAAACAACTTTATTTAATTGTAATTACATGCTAAAAAAAGATACCAATGCAAAATTCATCCAAATAGACCATACTGGATTCACATTTATTCTGTTTCAAAATCCAGGGTGAAGCCTTGCATCCTAACTGAAAAGGAAATATGTAAGAGACCTATCTGATTCTCATGTACAACGTTTAAAAACGACACGTGGAAAACCATATTTCAATACACATAAAATGCAATGCATTCTGGGACTGACTTGTTTACATGTGATGCCTTAATGCTCACTCAGAAGTTTAGGGTCAGAAGAGTCAAAATTGTATTTATTCCAGTGATCAAAGATGAATTTTCATTATCATTACTCCAGTCTTCAGTGTCACATGATCTATAAGTAATCATTCTACTATGATGCTGATTATTTGAGAAATTGACGTGCATCGAGTATTTTCAATTAGTAATTTTAATTGTGCGCAATTTAAATGGCAATGGAAATGCAGCTAATGACTTCAGTTATATTATTTTACATAAAATCATGTTGACCCCAAAATTTTTTACAGTGATGCTCATTGATATGACTGATCTTTACTCACGTTGATGGACTCGATCTGTCCAAACTCCTCCATAAGACTCATTATGTCCTGCTGCTGAGTCTTTTTGTCCAGCTGTCCTATCCATAATGTAGTACTGCACACTAAAACAAGAAGTATATGAGAACAACACAATAAGGTGACGCCTAACATTTATAAGAAGAAAAAGGAAAAGTAAAAAAGACATATCTAGAGCCATAGTTAGTGATTGCTAATCAAGTAAAACTGATTATTGTGTCAATAGAGTAATCTTATATTAGTAATAAAAATAGAAAAACAGGTTTTACATTGACTAGATTAAACTAACGATGAGCCATTAATTATTGGTTTATATAAAGCATAAAAACCAAGTAAAAGTTCTTGATTTAGCCATTCAGGCCCATTCTTATCTGCAGCCCCTGGTTGTGTTCTTACCGCTGAGAGCTTCTTTCTTGATGGGCGGAAGTCCTTTCTGTCGCCGCTCTCTGTCTTTTTCCCTGTCTCTCCTCTCCTCTGACCGGGCCCGCGGGGAACGGCCTCGCCGCTCTCTGGATTGGGAACGCGTGCGGTGATACCTCGACCGTTCTCGGCGGGAACGCGAACCGGACCGCGACCTTCGCGAACGCGATGACGATCGTCTCCGTGGAGATCTGGAGAGACACAACAATCAGAAACTAAACCGCAATCTTTTAAGAGGCCTTCGATTCAAGAGCATTCGTTCAAACGTACCTTGATCTCGACCGTCTGCCGTGTCTTCGCTCTCTCCCATCAGGCAGCAAGCGCTCGCTTTCAACTGAAGCCTGAAATGATGATTCAGAGACATATCGTACGTAGTTTAGCCTCAGTGATGTGAGTGGCCCTAAATTTAGCATTTAGCAGGACATTCATAAAAATGGGATTTCCAGTATAACACGAAATGTCACGGAATTCCACAAATATTGGATGAATAAATCAAATGTAGGACTGTACACCTATTTAAATCTTACATTTTTAAAGACTTATTAAATTGTTAATGTTTTATGGGATCATTTGATTACCACCTGTTTGATATTAAAAAAAGATTATATATGACAACACAATTTAAAAAAAAAATGCAGCAAAAAAAATTTATTTTGCATATTTTTTGACATATTTTGCAATTAAGCTTAATTGTAGCAGCTTAGATGCATTTTTCATTACTAAAATGTGACCAATGAGCAGAATTGAGGGAAATTAAATTAAATGGAATTAAAAAAAAAAAAAAAAACATTAATAATTGATTTCAAAGGGGCAAATAGCATCAAGACTATTTCATGGGAATCTCTGAATAAATTATACAAGGCATACAATTAACAAAATGTTAAAAAAGACATTTTAAACATATATTAGACAAACATATCTGGTAAAGGTGCAGAGATGATGCTCCATACCTGCTGCATTGTACTGGGCTGTACGATACTCTCAAAAAAGACTTGAGGAGTATTATCAAGTATTTGGGTCTGAACCATCGCTGGGAACTCCTGAGGTGCCATCTGATCCTGGGGCAGCACTTGACCCTGCAACACCATGTGACCCTGCATCTGTGTCTGGACATGAACAAACACTTTGTATTATTAATTATAATGAATAACTCACATTATTTTTTGACATGTCCTTATTCGTTAAAAGGAACACTCCACTTTTTTCTGGAAACAGGCTAATTTTTCAACTCTTAATAAAGTTGAGCGTTTTAATTTTTTAATCCATTCAGCCGATCTCCAGGTCTGGCGACAGCACTAGCTTCACGTAGATCACTGAATTAAATTAGACCAGCAGCATCGCATTCAAAAATGAGTTTCAAAGAGTCTCAATATTTTTCTTATTTAAAACTTGACTCTTCTGTGATTATATTGCATACTAAGCCCAACGTTAAATGAACAATTGTGGTTTTCCAGGCTGATATGACAAGGAACTATACTCTCATTCCGGCGTGATAATCAAAGTTGCTGCCGTACCACTAATATCACGCAGCACCTGAAAACACCCGGACCCTTGCTTGCACAGGTAGCATGTCTTGCAAGCTGAGGACTGTTTCCCACAGGAGCCATCAAAAACAAAAAAGTGTATACCTGGTTAACGATTTGGCTGAGAAGATGAGCTTGTAGGGCTTGCTGTAATTCTGGTGGGAGGTTTCTGTAAACAATGACAATATTAAATAAATACTTGGGGGGAAAAAATATTAACTATGTAAAGAGAGAGGAATGAGAGTTTATTATGTCCTACATGGTAATGGGAGCAGCAGGGGCTGGTTCGGTCTTTTCCTCCACAGGTTCAGGGTCGTCGTCATAATCAAATCGTTCCAGCAGAGACTGAGTCGAACCAGAAACCGATATATAAGGACGTGTGTGTCGTGTCAGAATGGTTGTCAAGCAACACACTGAACTATTCAGACCGCTTACCTTAGCTAATGATGGTTTCTTCTCAGGGGGCGGGGCAGTGGGCTGAGCAAGCCCCACCCCTCCGGCCAGCTGGAGAGTTTGGATCAGCTGCTGTAACTGACACAAACATAGCACATTAAATATCAAAAATCTAAATATTTCAGTGACCGCACAAGCAGTGTTGTGTCAATACTATGTAAATAATATTGTACTGCTATTACATTATTTGTTAACACTTTACAGTGAGGTTCATTAGTTAACAAGAATTAACAATACTTCTAAAGCATTTATTAGTCTTAGTGTTCATTTCAGCATTAATTCATAAGTTGTGTTTGTTAACATTAAGTAATGCACTGTGAAGGAACATGAATAAACAATGAACTTCATTCATTAACAAAAGACTAATAAATGCACTGTTCGTGTTAGTTAATACATTAATGTTAAGAAATGACACATTGTAACGTGTTACCATTTTTTATTTTACATTATGATTGGACTTTTTGTATAATTCTGTATAGCTTTAATTTATCGGTGTTGCAGCTTCAGGTCTAGTAATTTTAATACTTCAGCTTAAAATAATTTCAGAAATGATGCCTTTGCAATTAACTGTATTAAAGTAATCATCTTATTTATATTTGATAAAAGTTAACACTGCACTAGTAAAACTTCCATTTGCTAATGCAAATTTCAGCACATTTCATTGACGTTATATATAACGATAATAATAATAATTATAACTAGAACAAGTTTCACTCAGAAACTGATAGTTAATTTCACAAATAATTGCAAAGAAACAATCATTTGAATTAAAAATGACATTTTCTCAACAATCGCTAATCTGTACTCCTCATATCTTACGGTCAATAATCTGTAACTCAAATATTCGAGTCTTTCACAAAGTAAGCCGCGTTCGAGTGCAGTGAGTGTTGTTTCACCTCGATGCCCCCTGTGCCCTGAAGGAGCTGGGCGACTGCAGCAAGGGCCACTGGGTTCTGAAGGGAGGACGGGGCCGCTGCCGTCTCAACCGCTGGCGCCGGTGCTAGCGCTGGCGCTGCCGTTTCCACTGCCACTGGCACGGCTGGAGGCACTACGAAAACACAGGGAAACTGCTCGTTTGAACAGGATACAGTTTCAGTAACAGTTCAGCCAAGTAACCAAGTACACCGACTGAGCGCTTGAGAGTTTAATTTCTAATCGCAATTAAAATTATGCATGCCACAATTACAGAATTGTTCAAAGCAGCAATTAGTCATTTAAAATCCACCTTCTGTGTGCTTAAGTTCTTTTTAATTTACTTTTAGTATTGCATTATAATACTCTGAACATTTTAAGGAAACCAATCTGATGTATAGTTCACATTTAAGGTTTAATACTATAGAAAAGACATTATATCTTTTACTTGACTTTAGTTTGCTTATTTTTAATCGAAAAATATGGCTTGCTGAAACAGACAGTGCTGGCCACGCTGCTGTTTTTTTTTTGTTGTTGAATAAAATCATTTAGTTAGGTGAGAGAAAAGATGATAAAAAACTAAACATGGCTGCTCAAATGAATGACAGATTTCTTCCATCACTCAAGGAGAGCGGGTCGAGCTGACGAACAAGAAGAGTGAGGTGAAAAAGACAATAAGATGAGGGAAAAACTAAATGCAAAAGCACCTTTTAAAATATCTGCATACCTACTTGAACTTAAGTTATTTGTTATTTTGCATAAAGGCACATAGCATGGTGTATTTGTATCTGTTTTGTTAATAAAAGTTACGCTGTATTTTTTTTGTTGAAACAAGCTCGGTACTGTAATCCAGCTAAAAGCATGGAGCGAGCCAGAAGAACCTAATGGTATAAACATCATTCAGTGCAATTGTGATGATTGTAATTAATAATCGCAATTACAATTAAGGGAATAAGTAAGGGACGATCAACAGCTAGCCTTGCACTAAAAGATTTTAAATGTACAATGTGAAGGCTAAGAACTGCCCGACGCGAAGTGCATTTAAAATCCTTTCATTAAAAAAAAAACTAATTTCTAAAAATATTTCTAAATAATTCATCATCTGGATGATTTCCACAAAAATTAAAGTGACACCACTGAAGACTGGAGTAATGCTGCGGAAAATTCAACTTTGCGTCTAAGGAGTAAACAACATGTTAAAACCCATTACAACACGAAACAGTTATTTCGACCGATAAAAAATATTTCACAATATTAGTTTTTGCTATATTTTTGATCTAATAAATGCAGCCTTGGAGAGAAATCCCAAAGGTTTTGGACGGTAGTGCAAGCGTAACTACTTCGACTCAAAAGTAAAGCGCAACGACACAAGCCAATTAATTCTCATGCTCATTTACCGCCGGCCGCGATTCCATTCTCCACAACGGGCAGCAGAGGAGCCGTGGCCATGTCTAACAGCGGCTGAATGATGTCCATGCTGAACACATCATTCTTCTGCCACAGATTCAACACGCGCATTATCTTCCCCTACATTTCAACAACAAATGAAAAAACACCCACCAATAAAACACACCGGCACAGAAACAGAAACAGCTCACTCTCATTTCACTGGATGTAATTATCCGGTACCTTATCATCGGCTGGGCACTGGAAAAGGTTCTGAAACGTAACAGTGAAGTTTTTCAAAAACCTCGGACCGAACACATCTTTGTCCGTGCCGAACTGATGACGCGACTGCCGGATAATTGAGTCGATCACGTAGAGACCGGCGACCTTCAGGTCTGGCTTGCACTGGTGGAAAAAGAGAAACGCATTCAATCTAAACCTTCTTCCGTCGGCGATCATCAGTGCAAGGACGTCGGTGCGTTTATTACGTACCCTTTTGATGAACTTCTCCACGATCTGAACAACGTGCTTGTAAAGCTAACGGAGCAAATAAATCACAAAAAAGAAAGACAAAATGTTATAGGAAAAACGCAAGTGTTGCGTGTTTAAAGTGCGGTCAAAGAATGTCAAAACACCAATAAGTACAAGAAATAAAAAAAAGGTTGAACTATCAATCTCAATAAACAGACAAAACATGAAAAGTGGACTTAAATGAGTATTCCTCTTCTACCGTATAAAATGAAGGGGTGTCATATTTGACTTGTAAACTGTGTTTGATCTGTGCTTTAAGAAAGCAGAAAGCAACATTATGGATAGATGTATTGCATTTTAGCCAGGAAACAATGATTTTAAGTTAAAAAAGTACAAAAAAATGTCTTGATGAATTTCGTTTGCAACTTCTGGCTTCAAAGGATGTTAACTGATGGACTTGAGACATGTTGATGTTTTTAAAACGGCCTTTTGGACTCTCATTCTGACGGCACCCATTCACTGCAGAAGATCAATGAGGTTGATTTAATTTTCAACAAGTTTTCGTTTTAATGTGAACTGTCCTTTAAACACAATCGGTGTATGATTGCGCTTGCGAAACAAATTCTTAAAACCCATTTTTAGATAAAAGAACCACTGCGGACTTAAAATAACAGGAACGCAATTCAAACCGTACTTTAATAATCTTCAGAATTGATCAAAATCCCTTCCCTTTCTCATTTCTGTCCTGATTTACCTTGATAGCTTTGATTCCCGCTTTGGTTACGGACATCATTTTGGCTCGAGAGATCGGGGGAGTCATGTCCATCATGGACAGCATCTACGGGGTAGAAAGGAGGATGAAGAAATGCAGACCAAGAAAGAACGGACACCGAAATGTCCACGACATGCAAAACTTTACTGGCTAACTTAACCTGAAAACCTAGTACATAGAAAAACGACTGAAACACGCATTTATCCTCATAACAATCTTAAAGAAATCTCTGTTTTGAAAACCTTTATAGCGTTTGATTAAATCGTCAATAAAGTTGATCAGCTTTCTGACTCTATAGGGGGCGCCATCGCAATTCTCTCTATATTCCGTCCTAACACAACAAACGGGGCAAAAACTACATTATATACCTTAAAACATTATGTATGCCTTTAATAATCCCTCTATAAACCATAAACGTGCTTTAAGCGCTGAAACAAATTTTCAACGATGCGCAGTTTGACCGAACGAACGGGCGGAAGGTCACTAAACAAACTAACTTAACCCATACCAGTATTCACTTGTTTAACGGTATTTCTGGTTTAATTTGACTTTACAATATTCAGACGAAAGAAGAAAAACTATGACATTCGTCCATCTAACAGACATAAACGGATTGTTTGGGAGTTGCTTGTCGCGCGCGCTCGGCTAACGGTTAAACGGCGAATAAACCGCGAAATCTCACCTCCCCGTTAAAGGTGTTCACCGCTTCCATGTCCATGGGCGTTATTAACTCAATATGCCTTCGTATATACTCTCCCGGACCAGAATAAACATGTGTAAACTGGATTTTAGAACAGGAGGCCGCATGAGATAGACGGTGAGAAACTCAACACAAGCTTCCGCGAACACTGGAGTGATGAGCGCGCGGGGAGACAGCGCCGCGCCGCGGACCGGAGAACAACTCTAGCGACATGACAAGAAAACACATTATAATACAAAAGAATTATATACAAAAATTATTATATATTCGTTAATTTATTTTAGCAATATTTTAACACAGATATCTGCCAATATCCCCGTCCCGAACATTTTTAAATAAATAAATGCATAGCAAATTTTAAAAAAATCACATAAAATACAAATTAATTAAAAATTATTAAAATAATCCCTCGATATCTGAGAAGCGTGTATGTCACGTCTACCTGAATTTTTAAGTGTCCAGGTGGGACTTTTATTTTTTAAACCTAGGCCTTTTCCATGTGGTCTTTTATTTTGAAATGTGGGTTTCCTGTGACGCTCCACCCTCCGTATCCGGTCAGACCCCGGTGATCAGCTGCGACCATGCCGACAGTCAGCGTGAAGAGAGATCTGCTCTTTGAAGCTCTGGGACAGAAATACAGTAAGCGTTTGATATTTATGTGTTTTATAAAAGCGAGCGCGTTCGCGGGTGTGTTGTTAACAGGGAACACGTTCTCAGAGTGTGTGTGTGAGACTGCATATATGGGGATACGATGGAGCAATATCTGAACAAAAAATGATTACGTTTTATAGATCACTTATTCTGTTGATTCATCTCATCATTACTGAACGGATTTGAGGTTTGAGACTCGAAACCAATTTGAAATACATTTCTGCGGTGTGTCGCAGCGATTGCATCAGATTCAAATCATTCCGAGATTTTTTACCGAATTCAGTGAATACTTTGTTTTATATTTAATACGTATTTTTTTAGTCTGGTGTTTCTCGAATACTGTAATGCTTTATGTCTTGTAATGCAGTTTTTATTCTTCCCCATTCATTAAAAAGGCTGAGATGTCAAATTGGAAGCTCATTGATGACGCAATCATAATGCGACTCCGAATGGGTTTAAATATTATATATATATATATATATATATATATATATATATATATATATATATATATATATATATATATATATATATATTTATTTTCTTTTCACATTTTAGCTGATGAAGAATTTGATGAACTATGTTTCGAGTTTGGCCTCGAGTTGGACGAAATCGTAAGTAACATAACTGTGTTTGTTGCCTTGAAGGAATTATAACATCTATGTATTTTTATACACGCTCGCGTATGTTATGGTAATTACAAAATGGGGAAAAATATAAATCTATATATTTTAATATAATTAAAGGAAAAATCACCTTAACAAAGGCCAGTTTGGGCTGATAGTCATTGATTTTATTTATATATATATATATATATATATATATATATATATATATATATATATATATATATATATATATATATATATACATATACATTTAAATGTAATAAAAAAATGTGATTGTTTTTTTTCTGTCTGTCAATGTTTAGACATCAGAGAAGGAAATCTTAAGCCGTGAACAGGGAGATGAGAAGGCAGAAGGAG
>NC_056713.1:22147062-22177062 GCF_018831695.1 Puntigrus tetrazona | reverse complement strand
GTCTATATGTTTGTATATCTATACATTTATAAACTGTAATATTATAATATTGAGAATGAATCAATAAGATGCATGTTTTTTTTCTGGTATGTTTTCCATGAAGTGACCGTCTGTTCCTCCCTCTGCAGTGCTCAGAAGAAGATATCGCAGATAAACTCAGGAAAAACATCACGGAAACCAGAGCGGTCCACATCTGCAACCCGAAGACCGCAGAGTTTCAGGTACACAAACACATTTCTCACATCCGTCCACTAGTGGGTGCTTTCACGGGCTTAAATAAGTTAGCAGTTAGGATTTAACTAACTAAACTAACTCTTTCCTGTAGGTGGCACGTACCTCTCTGCTTCCTGGACTCCTGAAGACGCTCGCTGCCAACAGAAAGATGCCGCTTCCTCTCAAACTGTTTGAGATTTCAGACGTCGTACTGAAGGATGAAACGAAAGGTGCGTTCGACGTCCTCGTATCACGTAATGCATGCTAATAAGTATGCGCTCACTGAACTTTGCGTGTCCGGCAGACGTGGGAGCCCGTAACAACAGACGCCTCTGTGCTGTTTACTACAACAAGAGCCCGGGATTTGAGGTCATCCATGGACTTCTGGACCGGGTCATGCAGCTGCTGGATGTCAAACCGGGCCGTAACCAAGGATACCACATCCAGGCGGCGGAGGGTGAGTCATAAATGTTAAAAGTCGACATGGTGTCCTTCCTGATCCGTTCGTGCACCTGTTTTATGAGCTCTCCGAGTCATATTCAAAGATTTATTTTAGTGGTTAATATTAATATTTAACAGCGTTTATGTGCTTGCAGTAGGTCAGCAAACATAAACTCGTAATAGGAAGTATTTGTCCTTTTGTTGAGACTTTTTATTACTTGATTGATTTTATTTCAGTTTTCCTCATTTTATTTCCACCTGATGAATGAAATAAAAATTTACCCTATATATGTAATAACTTGATTCACGTTCCTGGTCTTATTGTGAATGATTCATCAGTGTTGTTTTTTCTAACTAAAACTATTATAATTGATTAAATTAAAAAGGCGAAAGTAGGAAAAAATCATGTAAAAGAATAACATTATTAAAATATTTTAAAAAGTAGTGTAAATATACATTTTATATATATATATAATAATTTTTTTGTACTAAAATTACTAATTTACAAACAAAGCTAAATATGAAAATATTAAGAGACAATATTTACTAAAACTGTTAACTGTTTAATATACACATATAAATGCTAACTAACATAGCATATAAATAATTATAATTTCATTAGAATTAATTACAGCATATTTTATTTATTTCAATTCCGTTATCTTTTTTACAGACTCCACCTTCTTCCCTGGCCGCTGTGCTGAGATCTTTTCATGTGGCAGAAGCATCGGACACCTCGGGGTCCTTCACCCTGATGTCATCAGTCGTTTTGAGCTGACCATGCCCTGCTCCGCCATCGATATCGACATCGAACCCTTTCTGTGATGTCACAATCCAAATGACCTCAGCCACACCCCTCTGCTTTGGGCTCCGCCCTCCGAAGCCGCAGCCGCACGTTACAGTCCCGTCTATCTTTAGGAAGATAAGTTCTAGTCACAACAGCGCGTGTTACTGTGTGTTCATGGCATAAATCCGCTGCTAGTATGTTATTCATATGCTAAACATCATGGCTGTATGTTCGTGTCCAGCACATTTTACCACATGAAAACAAATAAATATGGATTAATAAACTAAAAATGAACGGATTTGTTGGTTTTTGCGTGCATTTGATGTGCATCAAGCTATCTCATCAAACGTAACATACTGTAATTTAACTAAAACTAATATAAACAATATTCTATCTATAAATTTTGTTAAAAAATTAAAGGGTACTGATGTTGGAAGTAGTTTTAAAAGCTTCAGATTCGTATGGCTGGCTGATCTGAATGAAGACGTGAACTGTCAGAAGACCAAGAGAGTGTGTGTGTGTGTGCTATTTAGGGTTTATGACAGGTATGTTAAAAGTGGCTAGCGTATGTGAGTGTGTTTCAGCTGTAACTTGTTAAACAGGCCTCCTAATCGCTGATTAACAAGCCCAAATCTGTGCTTGATTTGAGATGATAATGAGAAAGTGTCCAGTTTAACAGGTTATCAGACACGTCGGGGCAAAAGAGTCAAGCCCCGCCCGATTTCCAGCACATACTCGACTGGATTTCATTTTTTCACGCTCTTAAGAACATGCAACCAAGTGGCTTCCCATACTTCAATCATTGTTACGTTTCATAGCAGCAGTAACAATGCTTTTTTTGAGTGTTGAGGTGAGTAGGCGTGTCTGAAACTCTATGCCTTTGGAGTCTGGACTACGCTTTTAGGAGTGATTAGAGGCCGTTATGTTGCTGTTGTGAAAGGATGGTCTGTGTGTGTGTGCACGCTGCATTTGTGAGGGTTTGTGGCCACATGAGAGGCGTGTTTGAGGTTTCTGCAGCGTTTGTCATAAAGAACACTCCTCAGCACATCGTCACTATGAAACGACACAAAACAAACAGAGAGGGGAGACGGTTTTACTGTGTTCATTCATTTCTTTTACCACATCTGTAAAAGCTCGTAAACACACACATCCTGAGTGTCACACCACTCACTATACAAAATATGTTATATATTGCTTTGTAAGAAATATTAAATTCATATGTAAATTCATAGTAAAGAAAAAAATGCTAACATCGGTTTGTCATTTCATCCACTCAATGTGCTCACTTTTGCAACATTTTGCTGCAAAAAAGCCTATTGCAGAAATCATTTTCAAATTAAGCAAGCTTTCTGTCGGCCAACAGCGGCAAATTCATACCATATAAATAAATTTGGGCAAACATCTTGAATCAAGTCACAAAATCTTCCAGATTACATGGATTTCCATTAAAAACAATTGAAGTCTCGCAGCCGAAAACCACTCAACCGCAGAAGAACACACCTGAGCATAATCTGTGGCTTATAGTGCAAGATTAGACATTTAAGGCGACGCTGTCTTTAAGAAAATATCAAAAGAAATATTCAAGTTAGTAGTTACCACAGAAAACGATATTATCAACCGTTTACCCTGAGAAAAATGCATTTGCAATGACGTCTGTATTTGCACTTTGTAATTAGATGTAGGTCATGACAGAAAGAAATCCACAGTTTGCTGTAGACGCTGTTAAAAGAGATTGAAGGTGAAATGTTAAAGCACTGACTTGACCAGCTGTGTTTAGGGCAGAGGTTACGTAACTTTAGTAGACCAAAACAGGAAGTTAGCATCGCCCTGGTAAGCTGATAAAAACACAATATGATTTTTCCATTGGCTTTTGGATCACTGGAGAAAATAAGCTCTGGGGCCGATAAAAGTATAGTATTCTTACGCTTTTTGTGATGATCTCCACAAATGGACAAGCGTAAATACATCTGTCAGAAGAAAAACTTGTCCAGTCAAACGACTTCAGTGCCATTGAACTTCTGACAACTCTTTCGACCCTCGGTTGGAAAGTTTGAGTTAGAATAGTTTGCAAGAGTGTGCGAATCTGAACATACCGAGAGAGTGGACGTCACTCGTGAGTAGATTTCAGTTTAACTGTTCAGTGTGTTGATATTTAATTCTTGCCTGTAAACACCGAGAAATTACACCGAATTTCCCAAATCCCAGAGTCCCATCATCACGAACACCCTGTTCGCCAAGATACTGTTGACCAGTCCGATGGCAACGTACGTGCTGAACTTATACGGCACCTCGATCTCTTTCCTCCTGCGTGCGTCGACGTCGCTCACAGACGCTCCGTAGATTCGACAGAGCACCCTCAGACTCACCCAGCGCACCGTCTGCCGGGTCAAAACCAGCATCCCTACCCCGACCAGGAACCGCGCCGCACCGAGACCCAAGGCTGCGAGGGTCAGCGGGGGAAGGGTCGCTGGAAAAGGCCCGGCGAGGTCAAAGGTCAAGCCCAATCGCTCATTCACCCAGTATCCGACTGAACATCCCGAACAGCATGCTAAAATGATGGTGGTGTCCCCCCGTGTGGTGCTGTAATGGTCCAGCTCGGGGTACTTATAGGACAGGAAGAGGGGCAGAACCAGCCCCACTACGGGGGAGAGAGGGCTGTGCAGCTGAAGGTAGTCAATGGTTCCCCAGTACGGGTACGACGCAGCCATGACGACGACTGAAATAACAACGCCACAGATCACATCCTGAGAGGAAGGAGAAAGATTTCAATCATTAGTATCAGACTCTGTAACTCTAGCTTCATGCAGCTCATTGAGTTTTATGCATGGTCATAATGGCAAAATAATGCAGTTTTTATGCCATTATTATGAAATATACATACATTTTCTATGCATGGTAACCGCGTTGCTATGCAGTTGTTCTGAGTGGTAAATGCATTGCTAATTCAAGGGTGTTCTGCGGGGCCGTTAAAATGCTTCTAGGTGGTTGCAAGGTGGTTTTTGCGTTGTGCGGTTGCTAGGTTGTATACTTAATGGTTAACATGCTGGTATGAAGTTGTTAGAGTATTCTGAGTGGTTACGGTGTTGCTATGCAGTTCTAAGAGTGGGCAGCTGTTAATTTATTGCTACAGATGAATCACTGTTTAATATGTTGCTATGCGGTTGCTACAGTGTTCTGAATAATTGTTAATATGTTGCCAAGCGGTTGCTACAGTGCTCTGAATCATTAATATGTTGCTATGCGGTTGCTACAGTGTTCTGAATAATTGTTAATATGTTGCTAAGCGGTTGCTACAGTGCTCTGAATCATTAATATGTTGTTAAGCGGTTGCTACAATGTTCTGAATAATTGTTAATATGTTGCTATGCGGTTGCTACAGTGTTCTGAATAATTGTTAATATGTTGCTATGCAGTTGCTACAGTGTTCTGAATAATTGTTAATATGTTGCTATGCAGTTGCTACAGTGTTCTGAATAATTGTTAATATGTTGCTATGCAGTTGCTACAGTGTTCTGAATAATTGTTAATATGTTGCTAAGCGGTTGCTACAGTGTTCTGAGTGGTTGATTAGGATGTTTTTAGCCGTTTACAGGGTTTTTTTCTGTATGGGCAATTTAACTACAATGTGACATGTAAAGCTTCATTTAAATACACAGGTTAACAGCTAGATTTAATGCTAAATTACTAATGTACTACTACTAAGCTAGTTTTTCTATATAAAAAAAATACTAATGCACATCTCGTAATAAAAATATGCATGATCTTAAATATTAATTAATATAATTTTTATTAATATTTTATTATAATAATATCTCCAAGCATGAGCAATAGGACAAATGTTTGATGCATCTACAGCTGCGCTATATTAAAGGAACTAGAAGTCAAATCTATGGAGACCAGCCAGACTATATGAATTATACAGGAGTATAAATGTTTCATATCAGACGCAAAAGCGCATGTCCATTTTGAAGTCTTTCTTCCAGACTTACCAGAGCAGAGTGCATGCCGGTATAAAGACGACTCAGACACACCAGCGCAGAGAGAACCACGGCCACAATCAGTCCCAGTTCAAACGGGAACTAACATGAAGAGACAGAATAACGAACATTTTAGCATCATACGCAGCCAGTTTGATGTCACTTATATCAAAAGTGGCTATGTTTGAAAGTGAATAAATCTAAATTAGATTTGAAAGCTATGACGGAGGCTGCGATTTCCAAAAACAATGTGCTTAATTTGAGCCGCTCTTCACAAAAAGCTATTTTTTAGGAGACTTGGAATATAGTGCTTGATGCATATGAACCACTATGGTGTTTTTTTCCACCTAAGCTGTCTTTCTAGCTGAAAATTTAATGTCTTTATCAAAACATCCCCTCATCCATCTTTCCTCGTCGTCTTTTCCTTCCTCTCTCTATGTAGCGGTCTCCATGAATACTGTGTGGCAGCTCTTCTCCTAATAACATCTCTTTTCTTCTGACGTGTGCTCTTCCCTCAAGACTCTGTTAATCACTGGAAGACTCTTTACATATTCAAGAAGTTGCCCCGCCCACTCTGTTCTGTCTTCCTCCATCCATCTCCTCGTCTTTCCATCTGTCTCTCTCTCTTTTCCCTCTCTTTCTTCCTCTATCAGCTGGAGGTCTTTCACAGGAAGTTAATGAAAAACGTTTCCTGAATAGGCACAAAGGACTGTGGGACAGTAGAGCTCATGTATAATTGACTGGAATGGCTTTTTTTTACTCTTAAATCATACGGCTCTCTGGTTTCCTTTACATACAAAGAACCGTTCTTCAAATCAGTTAATCTTTTTCAGCTAGCACTTTAACCGCTTCTGAGTGACGCGACAACACAGTTGAGCCATTTTCACGTCTGGACGTGAACAAAATACTTTTTCTCTAATGCACACCAAAGCTGCATTTATTTGATCAAAAATACAACAGAAAATTTTTAGATATTTATACAATTTTAAATAAATGTTTTCTATTTGAATATATGTGTAAAATGCAATTTATTCCTGTGATCGAAGCAGAGTTTTTTTTGACAGCAGTGTAAATATTACTCTGTTCTGAATATATTTCATCATTATACGTCTTATCTTGGTTTCAAATTACTCTTTGTAACAAAATAAAATGTGACATTTAAAAATCTCTGCGATCAACAAATAAGCCGACACATAAAACAAAACAGCTAAACAAGACTCTTAAAGGGAGAAATGCAACTTTACACTCCCCTAATCAAGTTTTATAACGCTTATATGCGTGTGCTACTGTGTGGCCCGTCTAAAAGAAGCACAGAAGTTTATAGGTTTACGTTAACAGCTGACTGAAAACACTCGAGTCAAAGGTTTGAAAGCTGATGGATGGCGCCGTCTACGCCCGACACTGACTGACGGTCATCTACTGGGAGTTGGTTATAATGGCACACAGCAGATGTGAGGGCGGGACCTGGGCTGACCGATGGCTCCGCCCCTTCAGTGAACTATGCAAAACATTCTCAATCTAGCGCATCTGACCTTCACTCTTTCCTGAGCGCTCAGAAGTAGAGTAAATGAGATGGCCGTGGCCGCCATGGCGTGCGTGGAAGGCATCCCGTACTCCGCGTCCACGCGAGTCTCCAGTTTGACCACAGGAGGAGACGGAGGACGGGGCAGCTTCAAAACATCCTTCATCGCTTGCCCGATATACATCACCACCTGCAGAAAGAGACAAGAAAAACAAGAAAATACAAAAATATCTATTCTCTCTGGAATAAAAAAAGGAGGTACAAATACATGCTGTTTGGGTAGCTACTAACATACATTGGAGGCATAATACATACTTTTATGGTACTAATATGTACTATTTTGGAGTAAATAAGGTACAAAAGGACACCTATTGGAAAAATGACATACAATTATGTAAAAAAAGTGAAATTTTTGTTTGCATTTACGGTGTTATTTTAGTATTACTAATACATTTATACATATTTTATTAATATTAATATTAATATACTATTTTTGAGGTTTTGTTATTTTAGTAACACAAAGAAATTACTAGAAAATCTCTAAACAGAAAAACAGCTTATCGTATTTCAATATTCTAACGGTTTTCAGGGTTTGTTTAAAAGGATGGCACTGAAAAATGGAGATGTTTTTCTTTTGCGTTTTGCATTACAGGCGACGACATCCCTACAAAAACATCCCAGTTCACATAGACGCAGCAAAAATGACTTAAAACGCTGTGATATGTTGATTTCACACTGTGGGCACACATATGCATTTCTATAGACCAGTGGTTTTCAGTCCTATTCCTCGGGACCCACTGTTGTGCAAAAAAAAAAAGTGAAAAAGTGAAATAAGGTCATTATGTTATACTTCCACTCTGAAATGCTTTTTTTTAAAAGTTCCCGAAAGTGTAAATTAATAGCCAAATGTCTCCTCCCCATTGGTTAACGATAATAACCTTCATAAAATCTATAATAACCTTCACTAAACGTTTAGGAAAACGAATAACTTATCCAGGTTAAATTTAGTTCATTATAAATAGCTACATTGATTCCAGAGGTGAACCAATCAAATGGAGTTTGTCTAACGCTGTTGCTGCGGAAACCACATGCAAACTTGTGGGAAAAGCACAACGAAGATGTAGAAAGATCTGTAGAAATACTGATGAAATTGACAGAATTTGGTATTACAACAGCTTTCGAAGTAAAATTCTAATCTATTTCTCCTCTTTGCAGAAAAACAAGGACCCTACAGTATGATGACTTCTGTGTGTGTGTGTGTGTGTGTGTGTGTGTGTGTGTGTGTGTGTGTGTGTGTGTGTGTGTGTGTGTGTGTGTGTGTGTGTGTGTGTGTGTGTGTGTGTGTGTGTGTGTGTGTGTGTGTGTGTGTGTGATGTTCTAAGCCACTCACAGCCCACACGTTGACGAGCCGTCTGCACAGAAACGGGTCGAGGTTCCAGTGGATGCAGGGCAGAAAGGTGATGTAAAAGACCTCATGGCCCAGAGTAGCCGAAGTCACAAACAGGAAGTAGAAGAGCCAGTTCCTCACCTCATAACGAGATTTGGGACGCCCCTGAACGCAGAGAAATTAATCTAGCTGAATAAACCGCTTCACCACATCATCAAACCACAATCACAATGACACCTGGAGATATATATATATATATATATATATATATACTGTATATAACAGTATATGAGAAAAATTAATTAGCAAAAACATAACTCGGTTTGTAACAATTTTTAAAAGTTTTTCATTGTGCATTACAATTAATCTCAATCAATGGGTTATTTTGATTAGGTAAAAACTACTACATATGCATATACATACATATACATATATATATATATATATATTGTGTATGTTGTATTAAAAACTGAGTTGTTGGTTTTACGAATACACACACACACACACACACACACACACACACATATATATATATATATATATATATATATATATATATATATATATATATATATATATATATACTATTATATAAAAGTGAGACTTTCATGGTAGACTTTTACTATTTCACAGCCTATTTCAAAATAAATCTTAAATTTCACTTCTGCATTTAATTATTATTCTTATTAGCATTAAAATGTGTTCTTAATGCAAGAAGCAAGATTTAGGTTCAAGTTAGTGACCTGCCTTTTAATTTAAAGCTCATTGCATATATTAAAAACAAATGAATTTTTCTTTTTATGTATCTACACGAGACATCACAAATTGTTTTATAAACACCTGACAGTCTAAACCAACCAGAGGAACTGGAAAATCTTGTGCTAAAAGCGCAGCCTTTGCATTCGGGAACCTCTCCGTTTCAATTCGCCTGAAAGAAGCGTCTCGCTTAAATCTGATTTTCTTACTTCGCCTTGGGCTTCACGCGGTGAGCTGCCGGGCTTATAGTTGGAGTTACGGTCGTGCGCGCGCGACGTCCCGTTCGCCACCCGCTCCGCTCGGCGCCGGTGGCTCGTGACCGGACCGTCCTGAACGAGTCCGTTCTGGCTGACCTGCGCGCGCGTCTCTCTCGGAACCAGGCCGCAGCACCGCTGGAAACCGGCCACCAGCTCGGGGCTGTTCAGGTACGAGATGAACCCCCGCATGGCCGCGCGGAGTTTGAGTTCTCGGTGCACGCACGCACGCGCTTCCGCACCCAGCCCGCGTGCACAGGTGTTTTACAGCTGCAGGTGACAGAGCGTGAAAGTGTGCTGACGTAGGCGCTCCTCGCGGTTTTGATTGGCTGACATGTTTACGGAAAATTACCTGCCTGTCGTACCTGCACAGGTGGGTCGTTCCTGCCATGCAGTAGCCTACCTTTGACACTGTGACTTTAAAAGAAATTAATATAGTGTCATTCTAGTCTTTTGGTGACGTATCTGAAAGCGTTTTTCAGAAATAATAAAGTGATCAAGCTAAGGCGCTTTGATCTTATTTATAGCAGCACACAAAAACAGATCATATCCTTGACAATAAAATAAATTATTGAAGCATCAGCACTAATATTTAATTAGAACAAAAATAACTTACTCTACTTTTGAATCTGTGGTAGGCTATCAGACTATCAAAAATTATTTTATATATATATATATATATATATATATATATATATATATATATATATATATATATATATATATATATGTGTGTGTGTGTGTGTGTGTGTGTGTGTGTGTGTGTGTGTGTATGTGTGTGTGTGTGTATGTATATGTGTGTGTGTGTATATATATCTCAATTTACCTAATTGTGGGATCCCGATCAAAACCAAGACTGGATTACAATCTAATTAGAATTAATCCCCCACCTTTAAAGAAACCATTTTATCCAATTTAATAGCCTATAACTGAAGCACAGTCATATTTCTTTTGAACTGTTATTGCTGTTGTTTTTTCCCACCAAAAATGCACTTCCTGGTCCTGGAAGATTATGTCATTCGGCAAATGGCTTTTGTTTTGCACAAGAATGCAAGCAAAATAAAGATGTTTATTTATCTGAACGGAGTGTGCCTGAGAGGCATGCGCATGCAGCTACACTACAGCCCGGGCAAGTGTCGGATCATTAGTTTCCATGACAACAACGTCAGCCGGTCGAAATGTCAAACAGGTATGATGACTCACAATGAGGAATAAACGCGGTTAAATGGCCGGAATGATGCACGGGAGAAACACACAGAGGTTTGGGCAGCAAAAAAGGAGTTAAATCTACTGACGTAAACAGCATCGTTTAGCCGAAAGGCTCCAGGACGCGCGTCTGACGCTTTGATTGAGGTGTGATTCCCGCCGCGTCCCGCGTCTTTCCGACCCCGCACCCGCCCATAGGTTCTGGATGAGAGCAATTAAAGCATTACATCACCGGAACCGTACGGTTAATTATTTACTCAGCGTGCACGGAGGCTACGCGTTTTTTTTTTAAAGGCCAGACAAAAGATGTCCGGGTTTAACGGCTTTGCCTGACGGGATAAAGAGAAGAAAAAAACTGTTCGCGTGACCGGCTCGCGTTCATTGTGTGGAGGATGTGAAGCAGCGCGAGATGCCATGGCAGCGGCGGATGCAGCAGCAGCAGCTAACGGGCCGGAGCCTCCCGGTGTTCCGGTGCCCAAGGCGTTTCCCTACGAGGAATACGAGTGCAAAATCTGTTACAACTTTTTCGACCTCGACCGTCGGGCGCCCAAGATCTTGGAGTGTCTGCACACGTTTTGCGAGGAGTGTCTGCACGCGTTGCAGCTGTGCGAGGAGCGACCGTGGCGCATCAGCTGCCCCGTGTGCCGCCACCGCACGCCGGTACCGGACTACCGGATCCAGAACCTGCCTAACAACACCAAGGTCACGGAGGACTTCCCTCTGTACATCGACTCGGACCCCGTGCCTCAGGATGCTCTGCCGCCCCACCGGCCTCCGCTGCACCCGGCGCTCGTGGCGCTCCGGCGCGAGGAGGACGCGTCCATGGCCGGTCACGCGACGCCGTCCACCACGACGGTGTCCACCGCCACCACGCTCTCCCAGGACTCGGTCTCGCGCTACGAGAGCTGCCAAAACTGCAGGCGTCTCGCGCTGACCACCGGATGCGTGTGCGTCATCTTCTCGTTACTGTCCATGCTAGTGCTGCTCTTCATGGGCCTCATTTTCGTTCACAGCCACGGCGGACCGCCCTCGCCCGCGGGACCCCTCTGTCTTTCGGTGGCCAGCATCCTCGCCATGGTGTCGGCGATGGTAACGTGGCTCCTCTACTGGCTTAAAGACCGACCGGAGAACGAGACCGGCCGCTCCTCGGCCACCACTAACGCGAGCCGGAGAAACGCATGACAGGGTCGTATGACAAGCCCTTAAAGCATTTATTAGTTAGTCTCTTTTCATGTTACTAGTACTATCTGTATCTTTGGTTGCGCTTTATTTTAAGGTGTCCTCGTTAGAGCGCGATCATAAAGTACTGAACGATATATGTATTAGCTATAAGTGACCCTGGACCACAAAACCAGTCATAAGGCTCGGGTTTTTTAAATTGAAATATATATAGCATCTGACACGAATAAGCATTCCACTGATGTATGGTTTGTTGGGCTAAGATACAAAAAAATAAAAATACTGTGAAATCTGCCTTTTAAAATGGTCCAAATTAAGTTCTTAGCAATGCATATTACTAAAAAGAAATTAGGTTTTGATGTATTTGAGATAGGAAATGTAGAAAAAATGTAGTTTACTTAATTATTTAAACCCATATAACGGTATCCTTGGTTATTGTTATAAATACACCTGTGCTACTTATGACTGGTTTTGTGGTACAAAGTCACATGGTTAGGGGTTTGTCTTCATAAAATGATGCATAATTAATTCTTATTATAATAGTATAAGTACATGCAACACCTTAAAATAAAGTGTCACTGTATATTTTACATAGCTGAACAAGTAATTATTTATTAGGTAGGCTAGATGCTTGTATCAGTCCCAGTATACTGGAAAAAAAAAATTAGGCTACTCTGAAACAATTTTCACTCCAATAAGGCTCACAATTACAAACAAACCTCAAGTAAATAAAATTTTGGAAGCTTTTTTTTTTTGCAAAACACACGCCAACTTCTCCGTGTTGCTTATATTTGTATAATAATAATGTATTGACCAATTGTTAACGTTAGTTTATGCGTTAGGCCAGCTAACAATGAGCAATGCATTTGTCACAGTATTTATTAGAGTTAGTTAAAATAAATATATTTTATTAAAATAAATTAAATAAAACCTTTCGCTCTTAGTTCTGGTTAATTCCGCTCCGTAAAGCTAATATAAACTTTTGATTTTAATAGCACATTCGTATCTGTTGAAATTAACATTAACTAAGATTAATAAATGCTTCATAAGTGTTTTTCATTGTAAGCTTAATACCTGTGTATTTAACTAATGTTAACAAGTGGAACCTTATTGTAAAGTGTTGCCAGTTTACTTGGAATTGACACTAGCGTCTATTCACTTAGTACTAGGGAAACTGTAAAAAAAACCTCTTTAAATATCAATTTCAATAACTAAGTGACTTAGTGCATACAGAAGTACTAGTATCTAATGGGTCGTTATCAGATCACTTAATAGTACAGGCCAGTGTTTCCCGACGAGGAGTATGGGTGCAAAACCTGACCGCCTTTTCAACTATTTCAGCCCAAAACCTTGGGAGTGCATGCACACCTCAAGCAAGAAGTGTCTGCTCATGTTGCTCGTGTGCAAGGAGAAGCCGCCGGTGCATCAGATGCCCCTGCGCCACACATACCAGACTATCAGATACAGAACCCGCCACAAGGCATCCACCGCAACCGGATACGTGCGCACCATCTTCTCCTTCCTGTCCATTTTCGTGCTTCTCTTCATGGGTTTTATATTTGTGCATGGCCACCCGAGGTTGCTCTGGCTAGGAAGCCTTCGAGAGCTTGAGAGGAACTGACTTCGTGCGTCCTCTAAAAAAAAAAATCACCTAAACATCTGCCGGTTAAACATTGCGGCAAAAATAGTTTGGGTTAAACCCACAGCTGCCATCTGGTGTGATATTTAGCTGCTAATGCAATGATATTCAGACTTTAGTTTTGGGGCTACTGTATAGAGTGGGGTCCAAAAGTGAATTCACTAGAGAAAATGCATCTATTTTGCATCGTTTTATCATATAACCCAACATTTTTTATTATGCATTTGGGAGATATTTTTATCCAAAACTGCATTCAAATAGTTCATCCATTCCCAAGGAATCCATCGGTGACATTAGCATTGTTAGCACAGTTTATACTGGTCACAAATCTACATACTAGCCCAGAATTAGTACCCCTTTCCTTTCTTTTATTATTGTTTTTAAATCCAGATAATTCTGTTCATATTCGAGCTAAAGCTTCCGGACCCCACTGTGCGTACAGTTTAGTCATAGCTGCACTCATTTGACATTTACTTGGAAATTCACTTAGAAAGTCTAGCAGCTAGGTAAAACACGGCCAAGCAAACGCGATTATTGGATGACATTCTCAAAATGGTTGCTGGGTGTCGTCATCCTCTCGCTGTATCATACAATATTCTGCCTTCAAAAAAAAGAAGACCGCTTTGTCCTCATGGATCAATAGCTTTACTATAGAAATCTCTCCGCTTCACCTATGCATCCATCACGGTAAAACCGCGACAATCTCTTTTTGCTATCGTCTGTGTGCGCTTTTAACGCGCGTAGCGTAGTTAGTATTCACTTTACCAACTCGTCCATCGGATTGTTGCACCACGCAAAGCTGTGACGAGCGGTATCTGATGTACCTAGTTCAGAAGAAAACCTGCATGACGTTAAAGAAAAACTAGATACTGTGTTTGGAAACGAAGGTCAGCCGCTTCAGGAAAGCCTCCTTGTTAATCCAATCGGTACAGCTGAGTTACCTTATATACCGTCATTTATCGAGGGTATATGATGTTCCGTTAAAAAAAGTGTTGGTGAACAGCTATACAAATAGTTCTCTGTTGACGTGCGGTCACTTTTACAGTTGCTCGACGAAATTTTGCGGGCAAATTTTAAATAGGAAAGGCTTTTTTTCGCCTTCGGCCACACAGAAAGCTGCTTGGTGGGAACGTGGCTGTTGTGCGAGCTGTGCTTTATAACGCTGACAACCGACCGCACGTTTAGAAAAGATGTGCGCGACGAAGCAAGCGGGAATTCGACACCTGAGGAGCGGCTAGAGTTTTGCCGCGTCCTTGCAGGGACAGGACGCAGCCGTAGAGAAATCAATGATAAAGACTCGCACACTGGGACCGCGGCCAAGAGGTGCTTTCGAGTGTTTACTGACCCACTTATTAAAAACTCTGCATCTCTCCCATAGGTCGTTCGTCTTGGTGTCACAAATTGATATGTTCATCTAGCTAACTGTGGCTTGTTAACTTGAGTGCAAAACGCAACTAGCCCGCTTTAGCGTCGTACTGAATATATCGTACAGATTGTTTTAGACTTAATGGCTTTACGATGATGATTAAGGACACTTGATGGCCTAAATTTCCTTCTATTGGGGTAAAGGCCATTGTCTTTAGAAACACAGAACCATGCTTGATCATGTTCTTAAAGGGACAGTTCGTCTAAAAATTACAATCCTGTAATGTACCCACCCTCGTGGTATTCCCGAATCCTCTCGCTTTACTTGTGGAACGCAAAAGGATTGATATTAAAAACATGAGGGCGTGTAAATCATTTTTAGTCACTACTTCTTTAAATTATGTGCCTTTACTTCTTATTTACTGGTTTATTTATTGAAGGAATTGAAGTTTTAATAGGAATTACCGAGTGAATTTTCTATGAGCTTACCGTTTGATATGTATAAGCTGTGCTGTTGTTTGTAGGCAGATGTGATGGATCAAACCAGGTCTGCCCTCTGTTGGTGGACAAGTGTAGTGAAGCAGTCAGTTGTGCGTAGGGTTCACTTAGATTTTTGTAAGGAAGGTTTTATAAAGTGAATGAGGGGGTATTTGAGTGATTTAGACATGCAAAGGTTATTTCCATGAGTGTTAAGGCAGTAAACAGCCATCATCTGCTGTTATCCGTGCTGTACAAAGCAACACTTGTAGAGAAAGTAGTATAAAGTGCAGTAGTGTTATGTAGTCACCAGCTTCACAGCTCCTCCTGCCATTCTGTTGGGCAATATATATGTCATTTTACTTTACACAATGACCTCGGTTTACTGCCTTTTTGATCCCCGCTGAAAAGACCAACAACAAAATTTGGGGTCACTGAGATTTTTTTGGTGTCCTTTTTAAAAGGCAGAATTAAATCAATTAAATGAAACTGCTTTGAACATGGATAAAAATCAGAAATGTTTCAGAAATGCAGGAAATCTGATTGATCTGATTGGTGAATATATATGATAATGATTGGTTAAAATATAATGCGAAAGGAGTGGAATGATATTTCACATTACTTTTTGATCAAGTCATTCGTGAACGTAAAAACCTTTTTTTAAAAATCTTACCGACTCCAAACTTTGAACAGTAGTCTAAACCGCTGGTTAGTGCTTGTCTTGCTGGAAAAGCTGGTGGACAAAGAAAATCTTGCTGGTCAAGAGACCTGGACGTCGCACCGGCATTCAAAGCTCAATACATGCTGGTCTTTTCAACGGGGATGAGGATAAAGAGAGGAGAGAAAAGATGCTCTTGTCCTCTGTCCTGGTCCAGATATTTCATGAGCCTGAAAAGAAACTCAGTCAACATGGACCAAACTGTAAAGACGATCAAAATGTTCACGTCCAATGAAATTGATGTTTCTGTACCATTCAGTGTGACCTCCCCTTGTTCTCATGGTACCGCTATCGCTGTGACTGTCTGGACCATCAGGCCTGATGTGCACAACATCTGTTTATGTCTGTTTCTCCCGCACACACACTGGCCCAGTGATTGCACGGCACTTACCTGAACCCAGTGTTACTGCCTGGGACGACTATACTTCCCTTAATGCACTCCAGCCCTCTTAGTAACACTGCGTAGGGTCATGGGCTTTGTACACAGCCCTTATATACTCTGTAACATGTTTATTAGAATTAGAAAATGTGTGTTTTTACTATTACGCCTCAATAATTGTCGTGAAACTTGTTTGAATTGTATTTGCACATTGAAATCGTTCTGTTTACATACAAGAACACACCTCTCGGTTGACTAATAAATGAGAAAAAAAAAAAAAAAAAACGTCTGTTTTCATGAAATCGCTGCGCGTGTGCGCGTCCACCGCATTTTTTTCAACGCGGAAGTAACCGAAGTAGCCGCTAACGTTTGAATAACAAAAAGCAATAACGTAAACCTTAAAACTATTCGCGCTACAAAAAGTTTCATGATTACGAAAACACATTTTATACATTTTTATTTCGACATTAAGCGGCTTAACTGGTTGTTTTTGAACAGGTAAAATAACAGGAAGTGAATTACACCGGAAGTCTCTTTCTCGAACGCTAGCCGCTTCAAGAAATTAAAAAAATGAGTTGAATAAAAATTCTGTATTTTATTCTTAGCAACATCTACATGTTACTGTGAACACTCACGTAAACAAATGAATTAAATTGTTTTTAGTAGCTTTTTCATCGTTTAAAATTAACCAAGTTTGACACGGCACAACTTAGCTAACCTTCAATAACGTACATGCTATGCTCTTTGAATTCTGTATGAATATTAAATGTTTTCAGTACCTTTCTAAAGCTTATGATACACCGGGCAACTTTTAAAGCAATATTGCCGGGCAACTTTAGGAAATGTTGCCCTAAACGGTCAACGCAGGGCCCAAGACTGATCTAAATGATCC
Source organism: Puntigrus tetrazona (assembly GCF_018831695.1). Taxonomy (NCBI): domain Eukaryota; kingdom Metazoa; phylum Chordata; class Actinopteri; order Cypriniformes; family Cyprinidae; genus Puntigrus; species Puntigrus tetrazona. The sequence continues at coordinate 22,159,870 of NC_056713.1, read as the reverse complement.
AGATAGTTACCCATTCTCAAGTGAAACCATGTTTCAAAGAGAAGTGTTATCATTGTTAACAGGAAAAATTGCTCGAAACGTGGTCCAGTGTATCATCAACATAAGCCTCAGCCAGGTAATATCCTCCATCCGCACCATGCCTTTTCTGCAGCCTGGCACTCAGGGACGCTTGTGCCGGTAAATGCAGGACAGATGATTTTATCCTAAAGTTGTCTTTGGGGAGGATTTACGTTTTCTCTGAGTGAACCCCATCTAATTGGGGTTAAAGAGGCGCTGACCTTCCACAGGCTGGACAAGACAAACGACACAGCAACATGTGCACTGCTCAAAGAAGTTCATTAAATGGTCAAATGGTGCTTGCGTTGGTGAATTCTTGCTACATTCCTATACGGATTTATACACTTTTCAACACCGGCAAACCTAGTCTAATTGCAGTGACAGTTTTGACCAACGTGCTCAATATCATGTTATTTTGTAAGGCGATCACAGTTACAAAAAAAACAAAACTCGTATTTCTTCGTCTCGCACTAAATGCATGCAGCTAGGCTTTTTAATAACTTTCATACACATGCTGTAAAACCGATTCGAATTATTTTGACGCGATTTGCTTAGAGAATTTCGATACTTGACCCTTGATAATAAAACTAATTAAGCTCACATCAGAGCGAGATCTGTTCTCCAAAAACGGATTCGACACGCGGATCCGGTGTTTCAAAGACTGAAACATGCATCGTACCGCCGCCTGTTCTCTTCTTTTCCAACCATCACCCTGTTTTTAATGCGGCATAAACTGTGAAGAACCCCAAAAAACTATTCATTTTTAATAAGGTAGATGCAGCCTGCTATACGTTTTAATAGTATCGCATCATGCCAGTAAATTTAAAGTATAAAAACAAATGCGTAATATTCCTTTTCTTTTAACAATGCATTCTCCTACCCGCTTGGTTGTATTTACAAGCTTGCTTTTCAGAGTTAACGAAAATCCAGATGTCCTGCTATCTATACATTTAGTTCATATTTAGCCTCTGGAAATTTACGAATATACCGACTTATAGCAGATATATACCGATAATTGTGCGATAAAACATATATAATAACCTGACAATGAATAATGCAATTAATGCATCGGATAGAAACTCATTAACAAACACGCACGCACGCACGCATTCATTGTTAACCATTAAATAGTTGGCTCGGTGTCTCCAGGGTCCTGCCTCTTTGGCGTTGATTTAACTTTTTAAGTAAGAGAGAATAATCTAGCCTAGTGTTTTGCACGTGAAAGGACCCCCGTTTCCCCCGCGTGCTTCCCTCCCGCGTGCGCCCCATTGTTCCCGCGCGCAGGCAGAAAGAAAACATTTGAAGTTTCTTTTTAGTCCAACAAAAGAGCCACATGTCATTGAAGTCACTCTGTGTGTGTGTGTGTGTGTGTGTGTGTGTGTGTGTGTGTGTGTGTGTGTGTGGGATCAGTCAGAGAGAGAGAGTGTGTTAGGCTAAATAACAGTGAGTCTATATAAGTGAGTAATGTTTTTGCTTATTTAAATTGATTCATTCTGTCTTTGATTTATTACATTATTGTTGCACCGTCACTAGAACTAAACAGCCCGCGTTACACTAAAACGCGTTTCGATATTATAATTGACTATTTTATTATATTTAGTAGCGTTTGCGTGTGTGTCCCTAGCCTACACATTTACGTATTACTATTTTAAGTCTAATTTAATCGCGCATCATATGTTTTCGATGTCCACTTTGGAAAGCTCATAGAGCGAAGCGTGCGTCGTCGACCAATCAGCTCTCGGGTACGGGATCCTGTGGACCAATCGGAACGCGCCGTTCGGGTAATAGACAAGAGGGTCTCCGCAAACTCAGAAATGTCTCAGTAGTTTGAGAACTCGCGCTCATCCCAAACGCCTGTTAATAACAATAACGCCGCGATTATAATTCTCGCCACATAATGAAAACAGCGAGCAAGGACCACGAAAGAGAAGAGGCTACATCCGATTAATAACGTCCCGTTGCGCTTATTTTTTTTTTTTTATGTTTTTCCTGAAGGGATGCAAAAAAAGATCATCGGAGCTCATGCATTTTTGTGTTTGATTGCGGGATATTTTCATGCGTTTTTAAGCCCGCTGAAGTGCGCGTTTAGTCCCGGCGCTGCCCCGCGGCGATGAGCGGCTTGGCAGGGACCGTTCCCAGGATGATGCGTCCTCCTCTCTCCCAGAACTATCCCCGCAGCGGCTTCCCAATGGAGGGTAAAACATATTAAATATGCGCATTAAAATGTTTAAGTTAACAGTGCAAACCATTTTGGCGTCTGTGTCGCGTGCGTAGACTCGACTGAAAACGGTAACGTTTTTGTTTAGTGTGAAACTTTTGTTGGCGTATAAATAATAAAACAGTTACGTGTCATGGTATGTGCTACATATTGTGTTGTGTTGCTTTTTTAAAAGTCTAAATTTAAGCGTTTTTTTTTTTGTATTAGTAAAAAACCTGTTTCCCCGTGCACTGGTATTTCAAAGTTTCAGATAAAAAAGTTCTTGATATAAGTTACAAAGCTCGAGTTTTTAAGGCCGTTTTAATCATAATTATTATTTCTACATTTACACCATTAACAATAGACTAGTGGGCCTATTTGTTTAAACGCATTTAATCTGTAACTCTATTGTTCAGTCGGTCAGTTCGATAAAAACAAATCGTGCCCTTAGCACCACTTTTAGCTCACCTAAAATTCAAAGCAGAAATTACTTGGCTTATTTTTACCATGTGTTTATAAACACGTGAAATATGTCAGAGAATTAAATGCACATGGAGCCTATGGGCTACTCGAACCGTTTCACCCCTTCCTTACAAGCGCTTCGGTTGTGCCTTATTTGTAATAGCCACGCATTATTTTTCTGTAATTGTGATATCTCTCCACTGTCATAATTTGGCCCGGCTTCCGTGCAGTTTCAACTCCGATGGGTCAGGGTCGAGTCAACCAGCTCGGAGGAGTTTTCATCAACGGCCGGCCTCTACCGAACCACATTCGACACAAGATAGTGGAGATGGCCCATCACGGGATCCGGCCGTGCGTGATATCCCGCCAGCTCCGGGTCTCTCACGGCTGCGTCTCCAAAATCCTGTGCCGCTATCAGGAGACGGGGTCCATCCGGCCTGGAGCCATCGGCGGCGCTAAATCCAAGGTGAGGCCTACAGGGAGGCGGTGAAGCGCGGAGGAAGTTTGTGGATGAACTCAAAGCAACAGGTCGATTGCTAACCGGAAACGCCGACCTTCTTTTGACATATTTGGGCTTCAATTTTAAATAACAGTCTTTGAATTGAATCTGTTCAATCTCGTCTAATTCGATTCTGTTTTGACAGACTTCGTCTGTGGACGTGGAGAAGCGCGTTGAGGAATACAAACGGGAAAACCCCGGTATATTCAGTTGGGAAATTCGGGATAAATTGCTCAAAGAGGGAATTTGTGACCGGAACAGCGCGCCCTCAGGTATGCGTCAAACAAAAAGTCACGACGTGTGCGATTTATATCAAATTTTATTGGCATTTCCCTCGCAGTTAACTTTAAATATCGTAAAAACGTAACAAAACACTTGTGATATATATATGTAAATGTAAACAGCGCGTTTTGTCAACGTTGATACTGTTGCTATGGTTACCCGCCGGAAGCGATTTCCGTTGTCTTGCTAGCTCTAAAAGTTAGCCAAATACAGCGAGTGTCTTCAATAGTTTTAGTAACCACAAAACGTAAACATCACGCACAGGCTAGGCTATTTTTCGCAGTCGTTTATACAATGCAAGAAATGCGTACTGGCGTATTAAAAGCTAGCACTTACGGATTCGCTTCGACCCTCGTCCAGTGAGCGCTATAAGCCGCATCATGAGAGGAAGATACGGCGCAAGAGGTGAGGAGGAGGAGGAGGAGGAAGATGAAGAGGACATCGAAAAGCGCGAGCAGGAAGAACACGCCTGCAGCAGCGGACACAGCATCGAGGGGATCCTCGCAGACAGATGTGAGTGGACACAAACCCTTTCTGCTTTCATGTCAATATATTTCAGAAAGCACTGTGACTGGATGGTAAATGATGTGGAGTTGTGCTTTTAGCAAATCGGGATTGAATTATAGTGAAGTTATAACGCTGGCTGTGTTTTCCTGAATATATAAATGGATTGAACCCTTGGGGCTTATGATAATGATATGAACCCATAAATGTTCTTATCACTTTAGCCAGTAACAAAAGAACACACTGTGAGCAATTTCTTGTAAAATTGTGCTGGAAACGTTTTGCACATTAATTTCTCAGCAAAACTAACGAAGAAAAAAGGGCCACAAGTGTCCAGAATGCATGCTGGAGAATTTCTAGAATTTGTAGAAATGGAGTCTGGACAGTTTACAATTTTTTTTAATACATTTCTTGGTAAATGTACAATTGTCATATTTGGGTGTTTTTATAGTTTTGTTGACTCTATTAAGACGTTTGAGGACAATAGTAAACAATGGGGTGTCGAAACGTTTTATTGGTGGTTTATAAAGCAAATGTGGTGTATTCACTTGCAAGGTTTGTAATATATTAATTCATTACTTTGCATTAATGATGAGTCAGATTTACTGAGTATCAATAATCAACAATTCCCAAAAATACGAATAAATATTATGCAGCAGGCATGAGTTGCTAAATCTCTAAAAAGTGGGTTTTAGGTGAAGTTCTGCATTCCACTTAAAGTAATACAAAATGAATTAAAATATAAGTTAGTATATAGGCTGCTAGAACCAGCTGGATGAACTATTAAAAATAAGACAATTGTCATAATTTAGTCTCACTCATGTCGTTCCGAACCTATGACTTTTTTTTCTGTGAAACTCTGAAGGAGAAATGATCATAAATATTGAAACATGACAACGCAATGAATTGTTAAGAAAGGACAGCTGTAGAATTTCTGTGCAAAGAGGCCCAAAAGGGGGAAAAAAGTTGCTAAAAACCAGTGGATGAGAGTCTATTTTTGCCCTCTTGCGTACTACTGGCCGACAGCTGAAGTGACTGATGTACTGTTCTGTGATGATATTTAATGAGCTAACAGCCTGTCCCTGCGTGACAAATTAAGGTGAACGTTATTTGACTGCCTCCGATGCCCTGCTAACACCACTTCAGCTCCCTAAATAATACTGATCGGGATGCAGTGTCACTCTTAATGGCGATGGGAGTTTATTAAAGGCTATTTCCGTCAATAGGGACCAGTGTTCTCCTCGGCTGTTCCTTCATGGCCCGGAGCGGCGGTCACAATGGGGGCGAGCCTCTCGTCATGCGCGCTGCCACAAAGCCCGTCCGTCACGCTCTGCCCGTCTCGCGGCCCAAGAAAGACGACTTGCCCGAGCCGATTAAATTAGGCTCTTTATTTGAACTTCGCTTTCATCTGGCCAATGAGTCAAACACGCCTTGCTCTTTTTCTCCTCCGTCCTCCTCATGCCCCGTTCTACCTCTCTTGGCCTGCGGCGCATTTTCGGGTTAATGTCTGTGGGCCGTTGTCAGTCCCTTCCATTCCCACCACCCCTCCTTCACTGAGACACACAGACAGGCAAGTTGAGTTCAGTATTTACACCCTTCTTTTGAATAGGCAACATCTTGATTCCTGAACCCTTTCCTTCATACTGTCTCCGTATATCTTCTTAAAGACTCAAAGATGTTGGTGTGTGTGTGTGTGTGTGTGTGTGTGTGTGTGTGAGAGACTCTAGCTTATGAAATCTCGCTGTTTGCTGGCCTCCAAAAAGCCCAGCTAACAATAAATATGTTCATTTTGAATATTCTTTTTCTTGGTTGACAACATTAAGGTTACATTTTATTATTTTGTAAACATTTTGGGAATGTTACTTTTAAATATTTGGAACCACCGGAAACTAATAAGTTGTAACATTTAAAAAACATCAGGCAAGCGCACAACAAAAAACGTTGTTTTATGTATTATTTATAAATTATGTTTTTGCGCTGATATTTTGTGAATGATCAGATAACTTTGACCAAAATTCTATTATTGGAAGAGTGTTTGTTTATAGCTTTGAGAGACTTCTCAGCTAACAAAAACATGTTCTTAGAACATTTTCATTTCTAAATGTTCCAAAAGCATCCAGTTTTTTAATTTAAATTCCATGAATTATGTATAAAGAATGAGAACATTATTAAAGACCATTGTTGTAAAGGTTCTGTTAATGTTACTGGAAGAATCTTTGTTCATCACTTTAAGAGAACCTTGCTAGAACGGTACGCAAAGTTCTGAGGATGTTCCCTATTTGCTTCCTGGCACGCATTGGAACAGATATGTTTAGTAACTCTCAAAACCGAAAATACTACTGAGAAGTATATTTAGAAAAGTGTAAAATGATTGACGCTTCTGTAATATGCGCATATGCGCAAGCCGCAGAACATATGCACATGCACAAACATGCAAGCGCACGCATGGATGCACACACGTACACATGCACACACAAACAGTGCCAACTGGCCCAGTGCGGGATGGTTTGTGTGGCACCATGGAGTGTGCAGTCAGCGGGTCGTAATTCACTCTGAAAGCCAAAACAAACACAAACAACACACACTCCAAAACACAAATGCACCACCAAGAAGACCTAAAAAAAACAAACTTGGCTAGACAAAGCCTGGCCTTAAAATCTCTAGCAGTTACAGGTGACAAATTCTGTCCATTTTAGTAGTGCTTTTTATCTTATATGAAATATTAAAACATGCGCCGCCCTTTTTTTATGGCACAGAGTGAGGCAGACAGTGAGAGGAGTACAGTTGGATGCGCAATGCAGGGAAACCCCCCAAAACAAAACTGTCTCCATTGTGTCCAGCGTGCAGTGTCAGGGTCAGCAGACTTAGGAATCCGTGTCTGCTTGAGTTCAGGCCCCGAAGGCAGGACTACAGTATGTGTGTTTCAGTTAGCACACAGACAGCACGAAAACAGCGGCTATAAGTGAGTCTATAGTACTTAAACATGATTCAACTCCCCTAATCGCAATCACAAAGTGCAGTTACTGGCTTAGTTTGTTTTAAAAAGGTGGCACATTGTTTTAGCTGATGGCCAACAAACACTTGAATACGTGTTTTGAGTTGTTAAACAGCAGTCCGAGGTCATTGGCGTTTGACCTCCAATGATCAAAGGTCACACGGGTGTATGTTTAGAGCGACAGGTGACCACTTCCTGTTTTAACTCCTATATCCTTTAACATAAAGGCACTAACTAATACGTATCTTACTATATCAGCATAGGATGCACATTTTCCACTGCAACTGGCAAAAATGTGCAAAAAACAAACGTAAAGTGCAGTATACACATACTAGAATGCAATTCATTGGCCTGATATTTCCAGTATGAAGTAATATATTAATAGTCTGACTCTTGATGTGTATTTTTTGGTTAGATTTTTTAGTTTTTGAAAGAATTTTTATTTTCTAAATTTGATCAAAATTGTAAAACCTGTACAGTACAATGTGTAATATTTAAAAATATTATTACACTCTAAAATAACTGTTTTATATTTAAAAATATATTTAAATATAATTTATACCTGTGATGCAAAGCTGAATTTTCAGCTTCATTACTCCAGTCTTCAGGGATCCTTCAGAAACCCTTCAGACTTCAAAACAATATTAATATGCTGGAATATTTGAAAACTGATGCTTTTGAACATTAGCACCACACATATCCAGCTTCATATCTATGTGTGTTCAGATGGTAGGTATAGAGAGGAGAGAAGCACCTGTTTGAATCCAGTTCAACAAAACAGTTCAAATCTGCGTTTAAGGAAGTTGAAACGACATGGTTGCATCAACAAATCTGTTTTTATTAGCTTTGCATTTGTTAACACTAATGGGTGGGTTTAGGGTTGATTTGGTGTAGGGCAAAGTGATAGAGCATTAACATTGCAACAGGATATTTGAATTTTGATCCGCCGTAATATGCACCTAAAGCAACATAATTAAAAGAAAGTAATATGTACCTAGATCAACATAATAAAAAATGTGCCAGGGTTCACATATGAACCTGTGTTTTGGCGTCTCTCAGTGGACGTAAGGCACAAAAAGTGCAAAGAGGTATGTATTTTTATGAGATCAGGTTGGTCTTGTCGTACTTTTGATCAATTTAATGCAACTTTGCTGAATGAAGGTATAAGTAGAAACTAAGTAGAGTGAAAGTAGCGAATCAAAAATGTTAAATTAAGACATTTATAAAAATGTAGATGAAAAATACATAACAATTTATATGATGATATTACTCGATGCCAAGTGTGATGAAGCCGTATCGTGCACCGTCCTACTTTGAAATGTTTTTAGTTGCATACTGCACGCTGTTTCACACACTAGCTTCTTTTACAAAAGCCACACAAGCAAAAAAAAGTATCAAAAGTGACTCGAGAGCAAAGCAAAAGAGGCTAAACAGACGAAGAGCACATTTGGTTCAGAGCTGAAACGTGTGGTTGTTTGAGGGCAGCTGCGAGGGTCACAGTTGCTCTTTAGCAAGTCAAGTCCTCCCTCTGTTTCTCTCTGTTCCTAAACGCTGGGGGGCAGATGGGCCCACGAGCTGTCACTCATCCTTTCTGTCTCCGGCATCTGTTAGTTCTCTATGTACTGCTTAATGTAGTCGGGCAGTCACTCAGCCAACCTCGGCGCTGAAAAGGACCCTCCTCGCTCTCCCCTCTCCGAGACGCTGCATTTGTTCCCAAGCTTTCTTTTGTGCACGTCTTTGTCTTTCTTTTTTGCCCGTTTTTGATGGCGAGGGGGCATGTCATTGGCTCAATTAGCTCTCTTCATTACCTGCCCCCAAGAGAATCTCTCTCACACACACACACACACACACACACACACGCACGCAGACTAACTCCACACACGCACATATGGTTTTATCTTGGACCTCTGCCGCTTGCCCCCGACCAAAACTAAGTGCAAAAGCCTGCTGGATGTGCTCTCGCCGTCCCGCAGTATTAATGAAAGTCCTTGGGTGGATTTTGTGTACATGAACTCATGAGGTAAATGGACTCGGGGTGATATTTCGCCCCAGAATATTGAATTTAAGCGACGAGGGCCCAGAGCTGAAGAGAAACGGCGGATGGAGATGCTTTTAGTGACCGCACCGTTTACATAGCAGAGAGCTAAAATATCTTAAAACACATACTACACGCTAACTTCACATGCCTGAGACCTGAAAACACACACACACACACATAGGCACTCTGTGTATTTACAGAAGGCAGAATATCTCTAGATTCTCCAGCGGTTTCATTTCCATGACATTTGGGTTTGGGTTGTGTGTGTGTTTAGAAGCCTGTGGTCTGTATTCTTCTGCCCGGACTGAACCTGTGTTTACTGTTTGCTGTTCGGTTCTTTTTATTCATTTGCCTCGATTCTCATTCAGTCAGCAAAAGTATGAAGACGCAAGCGCTTAGGCCATGTTTGCTACCTGTTGATTAGTTGTCAAAAATGAACATTTCGATGCCATTTATGTTGTTTCCATCTTTTATTTGCTCCTGAAAGTAGAAAAGCACCATAACGTGAAAGTAGTCCATGCTACTAGTGTACCATTTGTCAAGCCTCTTCCAGATGTACGATAGATATTGGTAAAGCAAACTCAGAAAAAAAGTCTGTCAAATCCATGTGCATCTGTTCGATACAGTAATGTCTAGATATATATATATATATATATATATATATATATATATATATATATATATAATTTTAGGTTTTCTATTACTCATTTAGAATAGATTTGTGCCAAAAATCACTGTTTTTTTCACTGATAATTGTCTCCTCTGGTGCCGAATCTCATATTAGCATATTTGCAACTTGCCACATGATATTTCTTGAAATACATGAAAACCAAAGCTCTCCCTTTACTTGAGAGTTATTTATGTGACTGCACAATGGACTCATTATTTAGCTCTCTTTCCTTCAGTGGAGCGACTTTTTTGATAGGTCTCAGATCCGTGAATGATTCATTTCCACGTCCAAGTTTCAGGTGCTTCTGAGCTTTTTTTCTCAATGGGTTTTCGAAGAGATCGAGCACTTGAACTACGCGACCCACCCTTTTTGCCCTGCCACCCACCCACCTTTGGCCTTCTTTCTGCCCCCTCTACCCCCTCCAGGGCAGGTGACGGCCTCCACTGAGAGCCCCGGCCGTCACGACGGATTCCACAGATGGAGCGTGCAAATCGATCCAACAAAGACTGTGAGAAGACAGAATGAGAGAGAGACAGAGAGAGAGAGAGAGAGAGAGAGAGAGAGAGAGAGAGAGAGAGAGAGAGAGAGAGAGAGAGAGAGAGAGAGAGAGAGAGAGAGAGAGAGAGAGAGAGAGAGAGAGAGAGAGAGAGAGACAGAGAGAGAGAGAGAGAGAGAGAGAGAGAGAGAGAGAGAGAGAGAGAGAGAGAGAGAGAGAGAGAGAGAGAGAGAGAGAGAGAGAGAGAGAGAGAGGCAGGCATTCAAATAGGTCAAAGAAGTAAATAAAAAATCACTAAAAATGAATTTCCGTTAATTCCAACAGCATGAATGTGTTGTTGTGAATCATTGTAGGCTGATGAACAGTTCTCCACACAGCTTTTATTTCACCAAATCTCAAACTGTAGGAATTTCCCATAGCTCTCTTTCTGTTCGAAAAAAGAAAAGCCTTTTTATGAGGAAATAGGTCACATTTTATTCAATTACTGATTTATTTGTGTATGTGTGTTTCTTTTGTAGGTTTTTAAGATTTCTTCCGTTTCATTTTACAGTCGTCCGGCACATCGCCCCTTTTCTTTCTTCTCCACTGTATTTTTTCTCTTTCATCCTGTTTTTAACAGTTTGCTCTTGTGCTTTTCAGAGTCCCTCCTGCAGCTCACTCTGTTTGTGTTTTATTCTTTGACTGTTGCTCTGTGGTCTTTTTTAGTTACTGAGGCAAAATGGAGAGGAAATGAAGCCTTTTAAGAAAAGATGTGAAGAAACTCATAAAATTCTTATTCACCAAGACACTGCGTCATTAGAAATGAGTAAAAGCTGCTGAAGCATGTTTGTTACTTGTGCCTCTGCTTGTTCGTATTTGTGTGTGTTCGTGACATACACAGTCGTTTGTGTGGGGATGTGGGGACAACTACTTTTTAAAAAAATACTACACAAAGCCTTATCCAATTTGAGAACAAATAAACTATTTTTTCCAAATTGGGATTTGAAGAGATTGAGGATTTTGGGTCCTTTATACAAAATTATATATAGATATATATAAACTAATATATTACATCAAAATATTTCTTACACTATACAGTATACATTACATAAAAATATAAATATATAAATTCAATATGACATTTTTTTTTACATTGCATTACATTTCTTACATTATATCTATCTATATATACTACATAGATAATATTTAAAAATTAAAAAAACATTTGTAAATGCCAAAAAAATTATATCTTAATTATAAAATCATATATTATTGTACTTTTTATTAGCATAATTGTAATGATAAAATCAAAATACATTTTCTGTCATTCTTTGTATTAATTGATTAATTGAGGATTAGTTTTTTTATTTTGGGGGAATTTTTTGATTTCTGTTATTTGCGTTAGTTTTTATTTGTTTTTAAGGGAGTCAAATATTAAAGTAAAAAAAATTTAATATTGTTCATTTGTGTATGTGCATGCGCATATATATATATATATATATATGATATATATATATGCCCTCCTCTTTATTATATCACCATCACCCCGTCCTTTGTTCGCCGCCCTTCACCAGGCTCCCGGCATTGGTGTGTGTTTCGAGAGGAGGGCGTGGTGATGGCCAGGTCTGGCGGCGTGTGATGAGGCACACCTGAAGGGATTTAGCCTTGTCACCGCCGGACGACATTCGTTAAATGCCCTGCGCGCCTCTCTCGGGAGACCGGTCTCTTCCCCTGCATGCACGCTGGTGTCCTCGTGGGTCCAGGAAGGGTGCGTGAAGGAGCTCGTCCCGCCGCTAGACAACGCACTCCCACAGCGTCGTGGGACCCCCGAAAATACAGTCCAGGCGTGGACTGCACCAGGATACGGCTGGACGGGCCAGGATGCCGAGCCGTTAAATCCCCTAAATCTCCTGATCCCCGGAGGAAAGAAGCGACGGAGATGCCGCCTATCAAGAAGCCCCGCCGCCCCACCGCGCCCCTCAACAGGAGAGGGGAATCGCGTTTGGCGACCGCTGGATGTCCGCCCCTTACCTGGACCCTGCCCCTGGAACACTACCTGACCTTCCACAATCCCAGAAGCACAACGAGGGCACCAGTTTCCCCTTTTATTTGGACACTTTTTCCCCTTGGACACTTTATTTTTGTACTATTTTTGTTAATAAAAAGCCTCTCCAATAGGCCTGACGCCACGCCCACTGTGTCTGTCGTTAAAACTCCTCCCGTCACAGTGGTGGAGAATGCGGGCAAGGCGGAGCTTAGGCGGCACAGTGGGGCGACATCTGATGACGTCATCCTCTCGCTGGTACCCATGCCGGGACGGAGGAACAACGGAGACTCGCCTCCCAGCCACCAGGAAGGGTAAGTGGCGGCTATATATTATTGTCATTTACCCGGTGGCTGGTTGAGCATTCCGACTAATTCCCGGTTTCTCTGTCCCGGTATTTATAGAGGAGTTGCCCGGAGAGGAATCCCTGCCCCGCCCACTCCGACTGCTGGAGCCTGGTTGAGGAAGGTAGCACTCCTATTTAACACGGCGACCGCCTGACGGGGTTGACGCTATATATATATATATATATGTGTGACGAGTCGGCTGCCCCTCCTCTTTATTGTCACCATCACCCCGTCCTTT
>NC_056713.1:22134562-22144562 GCF_018831695.1 Puntigrus tetrazona | reverse complement strand
TTATGAATCACAGGTCTGTCGGGCGTGAACGTAGTGTGGAGTGAGTCTGGTGCAGTCTCACATTCTCACTGTCATCGTCCACGGCGCTAATACATGAAGAATGCTGTTAAGATTCAAAGCATCCTGGGTCTAAGATGGATGTTTCAATCATCATAGTGTTACAAATAGAGATATCTATAATTCAGGTTTTTTTTTCCCCTTTGTCTGTCTGTATTGCTCTGTTTGCTTCAAAAAATAGATTCAGCAAGGATGCATTAAAAAATGATGAAAAGACAGTAAAGACGTTTCTGATCTTACAAAAGTTTTTTTGTTTTTTTTCAAATACATTCTGCTGTTTTGAATGTTTTATTCATTAAAAAATCCTGAAAAAAATAAGTGCATCAGTTTCCACAAAAATATGAAGTAGCACAACTGCTTTCAACGTTTTTTCTTGATTTTTTCTTGAGCAGCAAATCAGTATATTAGATTGATTTCTGATCATGTGAAGACTGCAGTAATGATGCTGAAAATTAATGCACACATCACAGAAATATGAATTATATTATAAAATATGTTTAAAAATGTATTTTTGATCATATATATATATATATATATATATATATATATTTAATAAATATACATATATATTTAATAAACAAAATAGCAACTCTTTTACACAACAATTTATATTTTACGACACTTTAGCAACTGCAATCAACTATAAAACCTTTGTCTAACTGATTTTCTACGGGACATATACACATCTAGATAAATTGTATCCAGAAAGTATGTACGTTTAATGTGAAGTTGTTGGTTTTTATTACGTCGAGTGCTAAATTTTCCCAAACTCATGAAGAAAATCCTCCAGAGCTTTGGAAACAGAACTCTATCACGAATTCGGCACACGTCAGTCCGTGCTCCACTATGGGAAATGGTTTAAGCGAGACCATGTGCGTGACCGTGTGTGTGTGTGTGTGTGTGTGTGTGTGTGTTGCAGTGCTTAGACTGTATGCACTGATGTAACAGGATCCTGTAGCCTGGGAGACATGCTTTTCTCTCTCTGTTTCTATGTAAAGGTGCTTATTTGGTGCAGCAACTGGAGTATGTGTTTATTTTGGCCTTAATTCTGCTGGTAGATTCAATTAGGCTTCAGGAACTTTTATTCCCCAGAGCGCACATGCAACATTCCTCAAATGCAGCACAGTGTTTTCTAGAGTAAATAGTAATGAGTACACACGCCTGAATGCACACACACACACACACACACACACACACACACACACACACACACACACACTACGCTGCCCTCCGGCTCAGTTCTAGTTCAAGAATCAGATTAAACAATCCCCAAATTCAATTATTTTTTGCCTGATCAATTGCAGGTCACAGGGATCTACCCAGATATGCATCTGTGTGTGTGTGTGTGTGTGTGTGTGTGTGTGTGTGTGTGTGTGTGTGTGTGCGCGCACATGCGTGCGCTGTGTTATTCAAACAATACAGTCACAGGAACAACACACAGCATCTTGAGTCTCTTATTGCGTTTACAAAATAAAAACTATAAAATCACAAAGTTAATAGTTAACCAAAAAGAATCAACCACTGATTAAAATCATATAAGGGAAAAAAATTAAAGGTGCATTAATATTTATGATTATAATATAAAGCATGTTGAATGTAATTAATTATGATGCAATATATACAAATAATTAGCTATTGTATATTAGTATATATATATATATATATATATATATATATATATATAAATTCACTAATTAACTAATATATTACTTTACCTTAAAAATGTAATTACAATGATTGTTAAATTACACCTATGGGTTGTATTTAATATCTTAATGCAATATATTGTCTTGTATTTTGAGCTTTTGATCCTGATTGGACCATGCTGATGAATTATTTTGAGTGCACACTGTTTAGAAGAGACCGGTTCGATGCAGGCTGATAGCTCTGATCTGTTTCTCTGTAGGTTATGGGACTCATAAGCCCAGCTGGAGTTCCTCATCAGACTCCGGCTGAGTTTTCTCTGTCGTCTCTCAGCGGTGCTCTGGATTCGAGTGGACCGGTCAGCAGCAGCTGCTCTCAGCGTGTGGAGCCCTTGTCCAGTCTACCTGCCCTGTCCGGCCTGCCCAGTCCTCAGCCCTACGCCCCGGCCTCCTTCTACAGCGTGGAGCACAGCGCCCCCTACCAGTACGGCCAGTACGGACAAAGTAAGGTCAATATAATAATACTGTCAGACTACCCCATCCTTCTTATTTGCGACTAGTGCGACTAGTTTGTGTCTTAGCTGTTACTGCATGCTCTTACATCTGTGTGTGTGTGTGTGTGTGTGTGTGTGTGTGTTTGTGTTCTGGCTAGCATCGTTTTTTACAATAAACATCGTAAAAAAGTCAAAACATTAAATATTATAAATTATTCTTGCTTGTCTGCAGCTCTTAAAAACAGCTTTACACATTACATTTTGTGCATATTGTTCCAAATTAACACACACACACAATGTAATAATATAATAATATAATATAATAATATTATTAAAATCAAAAATTTCATAATTTATTATTTTTTATTAAAATTCTATATAAATAAATATTTATATAGTATATTTATTTATATAGTAAATAAATATACTATATAAATATTTCACTGTATTACTGCAATAATTGCTTACCAGCAGATCCTAAAACAGCTTTGACCGCCATTATTCACATTTGTGCATGCATTTAATCTCATATAATTGTATTTATATATTTATATTTGACATATACACCTCTCTCTCTCACTCTCTCTCTCTCTCTCTCGTATTTAAATATACATGATAAATATTTACGGTAAATACACACATATTATGTACATAAAAAAGAATATTTAAAAAAAGATATTTTTTAAATAAGTCTATAAATTTAGCACTAAATAGTGAATTAAATAGCATTTATAAGAAAAACACTAGTCTGTCGGGAAATGCAGCAGTTTTAGCAGAACTGATTTTTCATTAGTAAAAAAGCAGACACAAACAAAAACGTCGCTACATTTATGGCTGTTACATTTATGGCATAACATTTTTGATAGCGATTTCTGGCATCTATAGCAAAACCTTCAGCTTGTTAGTGACCTGAACAAATAATAAAAGGGTAAAAGGCTTCACACACACACATCACAGGCTGGTATATAGATATATGTGATTTGTAGAGGTCTGATCCTGTAATATCTGCAGCGGGTTTGTGTGTGTGTGTGTGTGTGAATGTCATGGTTGGATGCTAATCTCCTGTGGCAGGATCATGATGAGAAGCAGCTGCGCTTGTCTAACTCACTATCCACGCTCGTACAGTTACGCTCAGATGAAATGGACGCCACACAAATACAGCAGCTCTTTAATGAGTCCTTCTTAAAGAGGAGGCTCAGCGTTCGCCAGCGTGATTGCTGTGTCAAATGGACGGCACATGCTGTCTTTCGGAGCTCAAGTCATGCAAACATTAGCAGAACACATCACACGTGAAATCATTTAACATTATTAATAAATCGCGCTCTTTACGGCGACGTGTCTTCCAGGTTCCTTTCATTATCTGAGGCCTGAAATCGCCTGAGAGGGTCGTGAAGCTCAAGGCGTCCCGAAGGAGGGACGGCACGAAGTCGAAACGCAGACGGGAGATACAAAAACTCTTGGCAATAAAAACAGGACTTCTTCAGCACTGGATGGCACGGCCCGGCAGATCAAAAGATCTCAGACGTTCCCTTGAACTCTTCTTCAAAAGGCCTTCCAGCAGAATTATCCGCGATCCCAGAAAACACAACAAGACAAGGCGAATCAAAACAAAAAAAGGAGACGTCGTTCCACCGAGAAACATGTTGAAGTGCAATACGAGAAATGGCCGTATTCTGTACGAGACATTCGCTCAGAGCCGCTCTCGTGAGGCCAGACGAAAGCTCCGAGCTGGATACGTGTTGTAAATAAAACACGAATGATTTATAGCGGGCAGTGAATTTTTCTCATGCATTCCTTGACATCTGAATGATGCTTGTGCTTTTTTTACACGAGGGACGACTGGAACATCATACAGCGTTCTGGAACTCGGGAGATCCGAATTATATTTGTTTGAAATAATTCGAGGATTAAAAAGTGACTTTTTATTTTTAGCAAGTATATATATATATCATCTCGTATGCTCAAAACTGCTATATGAATTTGGTCGTCCCCAATAATGCTTAAAACCTAAACCTTTGAGTAAAATACTGAAAGCGTAATACAGCCTCAAAAACGTTTGTTTGAATGTTTTTTTATTAATTTATTTTGTATGTGTGTGAGTGCGTATCTGTACCCTCCAGATATTTTGCAATAATTAAATCGTTCATATAACAATAATCCGTGTTTGTGTTTGTACGTGCTTTGCTATAAGAGCTAATATTTTGTTTAAAAAAAAATTTAGGTTTTAGGTTTAGCAATCGGATTAGCAGAGTTTTTTTTTTTTTTTTTTTTTTTTAATAAAAACTAAAACTAAATAAAATGAGCAATTAACAAATTTAAAAATAAAGCAATTGACAATCAAAAAATAAACAATTCGATTTGAAATGCAAAAAAGGAGATAAAAGTATTGTATGAATTAATAATAATATTATTTAACCCGTTTAATTTCAGCTTGCCGGAGCCATATTTTTCATCATAAGTCATTTAGCATAAAAACAACAGAAGTCAGCGTATGTGTGTGAACTCTCGCACATCTGTCTGCAGTCATCGCTGACTCTTCACACTTTCCAGGATGATTCACGTCTCTGTTCTTCCTCAGGCGATCAAACGCTTCACCTGTGGCCCAAAAACCTCCTTAAACACCTCGAGAATAACAGATAGACAGACAGATGCTATTTTATGTCAAACTCTTTCCTTTCTCTCTCTCTCAGATGCTTCTTTCGACCCCTCTGTCTTCCCCAGTAAACGCCAACCTTCAAACAGCGTCCTCTCCTTCACCCCGCTCTGTCATCTGAGGGGTCAGAGGTCAAAGTTCACAGGTCCGGCACATGTTCATCACACGGAGAGACGGATGAAAATAAAACTACAGTCTGATCTGTTTTTCATCTGATCCTCAAACACGTGTCTTGACTTGATTACGCTCACATTACAGAAAAACGCACGTTTTTTCAATAATAAAAAATAAATCATTTACCGTAACCCTTTCAAACGACGACACATTAATGAAGTTGTTTTTTTTTTTATTCAAAACCGTGCACAGATAAGAGCCACAGCGAGATATTGTTTGAATGTACAGTTAAAGGAAATGTTCACCCAATAAATTAAAAACCCTCAAGTAGTTCCAAGCCTGTATGAAGTTTGTAACCAGGCTGTTTTTGGTCACCATTGACTTCCATAATAGGAAGAAAAATACTATGAAAGTCAATGGTGACCCAAAACCTTTTTCAAAATATCTTCATTTGTGTTTTGAAGAACGTTCATAAAGCTACTCGAGGGTGAGTAAATGATGACAGGATGTTTATTTTTGGGTGAACTATTCCTTTAACATCATGTAGCTTAAGCAAACGAACCATGACCAGGTAGTTTGACCATTATGGAAAATAGATCAAACCTGCATCGGCTCTGAAATATTTTGCACAGCTCAAGACTGCTTTAAACTGTAGATACATACATACGAACCGATCTAAATGTAATATTACCTATTTTATATTCATGCACAGATCTACTTTGCTTCCTCTGATAATGCATTTAGTATCGCAATACCGCCCTCTACTGGCGAGTAATTATTACACCTCAAAATTCAACTTCAGAAAGTCAAAAAATAATTTGCAAAGACTAATTCCTACTTATTATTTGTTTCACTTAATTGCACATATAATGTAAATGTTTAAATTGCATTGCATATGTGGTCATAAATTAAAAACATGGGAGTTTGTCATTAGTCATCCTGTTTATGTTTTGCAGCTATAAAAGAGTCGATGGAGATGGACATCCATGAATGTGAAAAATGCTATCACCGATGAAACAAACGCACTTTACCAAGGTACGGAGCTCATCGCCGCGGGAACCAAAAAGGTGGTAATCAGTAAAAAGAAGCAGTACAACATGCATTCAGAGTCTATGCTGCTGAATCCTGCTGATAACTCGCCCATGACCAAACTTTTGAATAAAAGAAAGGACGGCTGCTCTGTTTTCTACTCCTTCGAGTCTCCTTGTGTCGACACGTGTCTGAATGAGGAAAGGAGTCACAGCATTTTGAAGGCCCTGGAGAACTGGAAAGAGCACGGCGGGGTTAAAGCTTTCGTCTTCAAGAACTTCTGGAAGTTCGACGCTGAAAAAGATCTTCAGACCAAATTGAAGAAGATTGCGGCTCATGTTCCCCTCTACCGCTGTGAGAGTAATCAGTGTTACACGTGTAAAGGAGAAGGGAACAGGCCCATAGATCGGCCTTCAAAACAGATCAAAGATGAATTGTAATGAATTCTCTATTAGGGTCTGCTATCTAAATACCACGGAAATGCATTTAAAAATGAATCTTGATTCTTACTGAAACAAATGCAATACTTCCACTTGGCAAACATTTGATTTGACTTTTTTTTAAATTAAAAATGGTGACATTTTGGTCAACTTCAAGATCTTAAAAATGCGAAAAGCTTAACAGTTTTCTTCTAAACTTGGCTTTTTGGGGGATTTTGTGTCCGTGCCTTTTACTTTCACCCATTATTTGAGATCAGGATATCGAGTGAGTTTTTCTATTTTTTTCAAAAGGGGCTGGTCCAGTCTCAGAATAAATAGGATGAGTTTCTCCTTCCTTTCTTATCACTTCTTCTTGGGTGGGGACTCACACGGCGTCTCTGGACCTAAAGATCTGAAACGGCAACCATGGTGAGTCGCGTTCAAAACACGTAATGTACTTCATGTAATATATATATTATGACAAACTATGCACGTGGTATCACTTCATTTCTTTTTTTTTTCCCCTGCATTTCGCGATTTTAGAAGTTCACAGTCTTTCTGAGCGGATTCCTGCTGCTCTTCCTGCGTCCCGACTGGGTAGAAAGCGTCGAAGGTGACGCCGTGGACATCAACGCTCTCGCCCGTATTATCAACTTCATCGAGCAGAAGTAAGCCTTCTATTAAATCTAATAAAAAGTAAGAGGTCCTCAAAGTGATAAATGAGGAAGAAAAGCGACAAAGAGGAAGCCGAGCGTTGATAAGACAGGATGGGTGTGTGTCTTTGGCAATATTTGATCCTGTTTGCTGTTCTGCAGCTATAAGAGGGTCGACGGAGATGGACATCCTCGCCAGTACGCTACGGCCATCAACGTGGAGAAGGAACAGTGCCAGCAGAACTTCAATCCCACACAGAACAACTTCCTGACTCAAGAGGATGCCATGAATGTGAAAAATGCTATCGCCGATGAAACAAACGCACTTTACCAAGGTACGGAGCTCATCGCCGCGGGAACCAAAAAGGTGGTAATCAGTAAAAAGAAGCAGTACAACATGCATTCAGAGTCTATGCTGCTGAATCCTGCTGACAACTCGCCCATGACCAAACTATTGAATAAAAGAAAGGACGGCTGCTCTGTTTTCTACTCCTTCGAGTCTCCTTGTGTCGACACGTGTCTGGACGCCACGGGCAGTCACAGCATTTTGAAGGCCCTGGAGAACTGGAAAGAGCACGGCGGGGTTAAAGCTTTCGTCTTCAAGAACTTCTGGAAGTTCGACACTAAAAAGATCTTCAGACCAAATTCAAGCAGATTGCGGCTCTCGTTCCCCTCTACCGCTGTGTGAGCGAGACGGAGTGCTATGCTTGTAAAGTCGAAGGAAACGCTCCCATGGACGCGCGCTGCCTGCCTCCGCCCGAAAACTGAAATGTACACGGCCCCGTACGGAGATGTTTTGAAATCTAGCATGCTTAGCGATGTTTCTGTCTGTCGAATAAAATGTTTCTGTCTGTCTTGCAAACTTTGTGCGGGTTTTGTTTGAAGGCGAGAGAGCGGTCGAGGGGAGAACGGCAAGGCCGTTGCAGGTGTGAGGGTGTTTGCGTTTGCAGGCGAAAAAGAAAAATACTTAAAGAACAGCGTGGCTAAAAAATGCACGAACACTCTGGGGGGCATGTTAGCATTTCTGGCAAGAAAGAAAAACAAGCTTGCGCAGCTGCGACAGCGTGAGAGAGGACGAACGCAGCGGGTGTTGGTGTTAGGGCTCGCATCCTGTGAAGACACCAGTGTGAACTCACTAACTACTAAGTAACATCATTAGGCGTCTTGTTTGAATGCCTGCTTCGCATTTTTACCAGTTTTTGAGGGTTTAATCGCATTTAATCGCGTCAATCTAGGAGTCCATGGCTCCTCTTAGAGGACTTCTCCTGCTTTTTCTTTTGTCTCAAAGCACGAAGCCGCAGACTGTGGACGTTCACACACTCGGTCGTATTGTGAGCTTCTTTGATCAGAAGTAAGTACACCCGATGTTACTGAGCCTATTTACGTTCTTGCATTTAGCAGACGCTTCAAAAGAGGAGCTAAATCGGCGCGACAAGGAGGCAACAATATTCTCGTCATAGAGCGCTCGTTTAATGTTTAACGTTTCAATGTTTTCCAGCTATCAGACTTTTAGTGTGAACAAGGATCCACAGCAATACGCCGTCGCCATCAACGTGCGTACGGCTCAGTGCGAAAAGGATTTCTTGCCAACGCGCGACAACTTCCTGAATAAAGAGAGACCGGATGTGAAAACGTTTAATCCGCTTTACGAAGGCGAAGAGCTCATTGTAGCGCGCGTTAAAAAGATGGACGGGTTCAGCGTACACGCTGAGCGTCTCTTGCTCACTCCTACCGAAAACCGTCCCGTTACTCCCATGGAAAACCTGTTGAATAAACTAAAAGAGAGCTGTACCGTCTTCTACACGTATAAATCTCCCTGTGTGAAGTCCTGCCTTAACGAGTCGAGCCCTTATAACATTCTGACCGGCCTTGAGACCTGGAGCAAGCACAGCTCAGCGAAAGCTTTGGTCTTTAAGGATATATTTTGGGCCGACAAACCGAAGCAAGATCTTCAAGAGTACTTCAAGAAGATTGTAGCTCGTGTTCCTCTCTACCGTTACGTGAGCGAGACTGAGTGTTATCCTTGTAACGGGGAAAAAAACACCCCCATGGACGCGCGCTGCCTGCCTTAATTCACATACAGCGTTTTTCTTTTCACAACATGAGGTTATGTGAATTATTATGAGTCACAATAAATGGAAATTTCATCTTGATAAGCTTCATGTGTCTCAGCGATATGTACTTTGACGTAGGCCTAAATCAACACTCAAATACTACAGTATTCACTTTGTAGAGTGTGCCGTCTTATCATTTTTATCTGAAAACTTTGCCTGAATTACAAGCTCACTGACAGGCTCCATGAGCGATTTTTGACAAAAACGGGTTCAGGTTTGCTTTCAGTTTACTTTAGATTAATGTCCTGTTCATCCGGTTCCCGTTTCGTTATTCGTGTTCTAAACTTTCGAAATGAAAAACCGCTCCAACAAGTAACACCATTGTCCACTTTAAAAATGCATTGAAAATGCATGAAAAATGCATTTTTATGAAATCTGCAACATTCATTCGCCCATTTTGCATTTACTTCATATATTTGATGGTCATACATGCGTTGCATTTTAGACAGAGCGGTTTTGAGGTGCCTGCAATTCTCTATAATTCATTAAAAACAAACATCCCCACATCGATGGCTCCAAAAGGCGTGTTTGTTGAAATGACGCATTGTTTTTATTTAAAAAAATCGTAACCTTAAACTTACATGTTTTACAAGAATAGAAGAAAGCTGAAGTTCTAAGCTCCCAACTGACAGGCTCCACGTGCAGATTTTTGTCATTTCTGATGAAACAAAGGTTCGGGTTTGGTTTCAGTTTGCTTTAGATTAATATCCAGTTCATCCAGTTCCCGTTTCGTTGCTTACGTTCTAAACCTTGAAAGTGAAAAACTGCTTCAACAGACAGAGAGTGTTGAAGGTGACCGGTGGACTGACAGGGTGATCTTCACC
>NC_056713.1:22104562-22129562 GCF_018831695.1 Puntigrus tetrazona | reverse complement strand
TTCCCATCTCAGTCAAGCGCTGTGTGCTGAATGTGCCGTCATCGCTTGAAAAGCAAATATAGTCAGGGTTTGAGTAAATGGCTTCGTTACTTTCATTCTGTGTTACTTTCGTCACCGCTCTCCGCCTATATATGCCTCATTTCCTCCTGACTGTCAGAAGAGAAACAACAGCACACAATCTTCTTCTTCACAATGGTAAGTTTCAATTCAGTGACTATGCTCTCTTTGCTGTAGCCAAACACTCTTCAACCCATACAAGAAATTAAGTTTTGAGCTGAAATGAATACCGTTTTCTCTTTAAGGCACCACTGAGGGCTCTCGTCGTCCTCTGCCTGCTTCATCTGAGTGTTCAGGGCATTCGGGCTGAGGTGAGCCTCGCTGCCCTTGCTAAAATCATCAACTATTTTGATGAGAAGTAAGTCACTTTGTATCACGTTTATCAAATGTTCTAAATGAGCAAAATGTATGTGCATTTACATGCAGTTTGAATGTAAAAAATGCACAAGGTAAACACAGCGCTTCATGAGAATTGTGATACTGCGTTGTCTTCCAGCGTCCAGCCAAAGGCCGATGCTCAGTATGCGATAGCAATCTCTGTCCCGTTGGATCAGTGTACGAAAGAAGATGCTGTAATCGAGGACGTGTTCAGCAAGGAAGATGCACAAAAAGTGAAAGATGTCATCAGTAAAGGAAAGATATGCGTTCTCTGCACCAAATCAAGCAATGTCATTGCCACGAGGCCAAATGGAAAGACAAAGGAACATTCTGAGCACATTCTGCTCTATCCGCTCGATGATTCTCCAATGAACGAACTTCTGAAAAAGGCAGATGAGAAAAGCTGTGTAGTTTTCTACTCGTACAACTCACCTTGTGTGACAAAGTGCATTCAGAGTGCAGACAATATTTTGTCAGGCCTTTCGAACTGGAAAAATATACGAAAAGAAAATAACGTTTTTGTCTTCAACAAGATCTGGCAGAAGGACGCCTGGAGGAAGGACATGGAAAAAGATCTCCTCAAGATCAATGAAGTGCCTCTTTATCGGTGCAATAAAACGAATAAAATGGAGTGTCAGAAATGTGTGGAAAAAAACACTCAGAAGGTGATTGCTTTCTGTCTGCCCAAGAAGTAAATGATTTCTGTATGAGGATTTTTCATTTAAAATTCATTTCTTTGATCAAGTTTGTATTTTTTATGCATCTTTGCATTGCTTATG
This sequence comes from Puntigrus tetrazona, assembly GCF_018831695.1. Lineage (NCBI taxonomy): Eukaryota > Metazoa > Chordata > Actinopteri > Cypriniformes > Cyprinidae > Puntigrus > Puntigrus tetrazona. Next base: position 22,128,348 of record NC_056713.1, on the reverse strand, counting down.
TAAACCTTGCTTCAGTGATCAAACCCTGGCGTGTTAATAAATGAATTGCACCTTATATTTTCCTAAAAATGTTCATATTTTGCCCAGCATGCATTGCTATAGACAGTGCTATAAAGTTAATTTCTTTATTATTAAATATAATTCTTACTCACCAAACGCTTCTTTCATTTAATATTTTCGAACACCTGTTCAGTACATAATTAAAAAAATGATTTCAGTCAGTTGTTTTGTGTCGTCTGTATTATTTATCATAAATGTGCGTTGACTTTGCAGGCATAACAATTAAAATGAATTCTTGCAAAAATGCATGTATGTATGTAGAAAAATTAAGCGCTTTAAGCAAAAAAAATATTTGGTTCTATCAACCTGGCAATTAATGATCAAATTAAATTCAACCTCAAAAGTATTATTGTATTAATTAAAGCCATTATTAGAGAAGACTAAAAATATGACTCTGGCTTGGCTTTCAACTGAAATTGCATTTAGTTGTGTTAGTAATAATTATGATTCAATTTCATAATATCTATCTATCTATCTATCTATCTATCTATCTATCTATCTATCTATCTGTCTGTCTGTCTGTCTGTCTGTCTGTCTGTCTGTCTGTCTGTCTGTCTGTCTGTCTGTCTGTCTGTCTGTCTGTCTATCTATCTATCTATCTATCTATCTATCTATCTATCTATCTGTCTGTCTGTCTGTCTGTCTGTCTGTCTGTCTGTCTATCTATCTATCTATCTATCTATCTATCTATCTATCTATCTATATGTCTATCTTTCTATCATTCTGTCTATCTATCTATCTATCTATCTGTCTGTCTGTCTGTCTGTCTGTCTGTCTGTCTATCTATCTATCTGTCTGTCTGTCTGTCTGTCTGTCTGTCTGTCTGTCTGTCTGTCTGTCTGTCTGTCTGTCTATCTATCTATCTATCTATCTATCTGTCTGTCTGTCTGTCTGTCTGTCTGTCTGTCTGTCTGTCTGTCTGTCTATCTATCTATCTATCTATCTATCTATCTATCTATCTATCTGTCTGTCTGTCTGTCTATCTATCTGTCTGTCTGTCTGTCTGTCTGTCTGTCTATCTATCTATCTATCTATCTATCTATCTATCTATCTATCTATCTATCTATCTATCTATCTATCAGATTCATTGTATCTTTACTAAAATAAAAATATCCAGGGGACACCCCCAATTTCGAAGTCTCAGTCAGAAATGCGGATGTGTGAGCTATAGTGTGAGTTTTCTTGGTAAGAAGAGGGCTGGTCCAGACTCAGAATAAATCCCATTCACTTCCTTTTTCACTCAGATACAGACCTGGAACTGCAAACATGGTCAGTCACATTTAAGACTCAGGATTTACTAACATTTATTATGAGTACAAGTGTTATTGGTGACAGTTGTAGTTGCTGTAGTTCTTTTTTTTAAGTCAACAGGCTAGGGCTAGACTTTTTCTGTCACGCTGAACTATGCACACGGTATCCATGAATCTATTTAGTTTTTCTTTATGTGTGTTTTGTGATTTTAGAAGTTCGCTGTGTTTCTGAGCGGATCCCTGCTGCTCTTCCTGCTTTCCGATTGGACAGAAAGTGTCGACACCGTGGACATCAAGACTCTGGCGCGCATTATAAACTTCTTTGAGCAGAAGTAAGTCTTTTTTGGGTGTCTGTTAAAAATCAAGAGTTTAAAGAGTTTCTTACTGTAAAGTAAGAAGTAGAGCAACAAAGACGAAGCAAAGTCGTAGATTAATGGCCATGTCTTCAGCAATATTTGATCCCGTTTACTGTCTTGCAGCTATAAGAGAGTCGATGAGAACGGAAATCCCCATCAGTACGCTGTAGCCATCAACGTGCCGAAGCATCAGTGTCAGCAGAACTTCAAGCCTACAAATTTTCTGACTAAAGAGAATGCAACGAAAGTGAGAAATGCTATTAATAATGAAACAAACGGACTTTACATAGGTAGAGAACTCATCGCCGCAGGACGTAAAAAGGTAGCTCAAAGGTCGTACTACAAGCATTCAGAGTATCTCCTGCTGAATCCTGTCAACAAATCGCCCATGACCCGTCTTTTGAACTATAGGAAAAAAGATAGCTGCTCTGTTTTCTATACATTTTATTCTCCCTGTGTTAAATCATGTCTGAACGCGACTAGCAACAACAACATTTTAGGCGCCCTGAGGAGATGGAACCGACACGGTGGAATTAAAGCTTTTGTTTTCAAGAATATCTACGTCCAAGACTTGGACAAAGATCTTCAGACCGAATTTCTGAAGATCGCAGCTCAGGTTCCTCTGTACCGCTGTCCGGTTGAGAATCAGTGTTACGCTTGTTACGGAGAACAAAACGATACCATAGACGCTCGCTGTCTGCCGCAACCTTCTTTTCTTGCATAGCCTTTGTGATTCTGTCTTAAGATCTACCTTTGGTTTTGATATTCACGATGACTGCTAAAATGTGCTTTAAATATAATCTCGCTTCCTATGAGAACAAATAAAATGGTTTTTGGCAAACTTTGTGTTTCATTTCAAGATAAGAGCGCAGTAATGTTCATAAGAGGTCAAAGGGGAGAAGATAGTGAGACCTTGTAGATATCATGCAAAGCATGTTTTATTTGCGAACGGTTAAGATGTAATGGTATTTACAATTTATTTCGTATTTTATTAAGATATTCCGGTCCATAATAAGCAGTATGATCCGAGAGCCTGGTCACAAAAATTCCCAAAAGTTAAAAACTCCTTATAGTTTTAATTGCAATGTCTTTTTAACTTTAGTCGATCACTGCATGCTTTTTCATGCCCTCCTCTTTGATTAAAACGTGTATTTTTCTTCACAGCAGGTGCTTTTAAAGTTTGCTGATATTTCATACAGCGGCCTGGATTGTGTGAGATCCTTGGCCTAAACTTTAGCTTGAGCTCTGTGGATCAGGTAAGAATCTATTAAAAGAAGTGGTTTTGGTGAACGGCAGAAGTGTGAATCTTGAGTGCTCGCCACGTGTGAAGTTTCCACTCTTATCTTTCTGAAATAGAAGCGGCCCATGGTTTAAACACATGCACAACTGTTCTCTTTAAAGTGTTTGTGATGTGAAGTCCTGCGAAAATCACCATGCATTTTTATTATGATTGTCTAAAAAGGTTTCACTCAGCCATAAAACCAGTAGCAATTGTGGATATGAAAGCTGTCATCGTTTAGTCACCTTTATGTTTCTCAAAAGAGCAGTCTAACAATAAAAAAACAACGTCATGGTGAACGATATAACTACAGAAGAGTCGAGTTTTAAATATCGAAACTCTTTGGTCAAGTTTGCACACCATGCTACTGGTCTAATTGGATTCAATGGCCTATGCTAAGCTATGCTAAACGACCCAGAGGTCGGCTGAATGGATTCAAAAACAGTGAAACTCAACTTTAGGAGGCGTCTGTCATCTAATACAACGATGGCTGTGTTCACAGTCACTGGGGTTGACAGCAGAATTTGCTTACAGGCGCGAATCTTGTTTTTTTAAAGCATTTGCTTGAATACATATCTGCATGAACGAACAGCTGAAGATGTTTGGTTGTAAACGTGCGTGCGTTGTACTTTGTTAGATTATACTAAAAAAGTATAGAAGAGTATAACATTCAGGTGGAGAGAATAGGCATGCTGTACTTTTTAGTTTTAGTTTTAGGAAGGCCCAAGAACCTCTTCTGTCCCCTAGGGGCCAAAAATTACAAAAGGGAAAAATTAAAAAGGAAAGAAACTAAATCTACCACATACAACATTTTACAAGCACTTTAACTGCACTTTAAACCTATTTGTAAATGTGATTAAAAAAAGGAAAAAAAAATCTAATCTAATTCTTATCACTTCTTTAATTGTTAGTTTTTTTTATCGTCATAAAAATGCTGCTTGCACAGAAAGCACAGCAAATTTTAAAAACCATATATTCACAAGACAACCAACATCAGATTTATTATAAACATGATTTTGTAGAATAACATATATTCACATTTGGCAGAATTTCCAATTTATGCTGATGCTTCCACTTTTTACACCATTAACAATAACAACAACAACAAATGTATCAAAGCAATAATTCATTTTAACAACAGCATTACTATTAGAAATTTGAAATATCACAATAAATATAATTATGAAATATAAAATGATATAACCACTTTTAATCAAATCAATAATGCGCAATGTTGCCATGGCAATTACCTAAAAGAAACTTTGTGTTCACGTTTCAAAATACTTAATACTTAGTGTGTTACTTACTAATATTTAAACCATTCTTAAGTCATATGTGTGTATTTGTAGCAATAGCAGATAAAAAATATTCATTAAAAAAAAACATTGTATGGATCTACATTTTTTTTCCTTTTTTTTATGCCAAAAATCATTTGGAGATTAAGTAAAAATAATGTTTAGGGAAGATACTGAGTAAATTTATTAGCACACATATATATATTATTAGCACATATATATTATATATTATGTATATATGACTGTTATGATGGGGTCACATTGGCTATTGTGTGAATATTTCTAGTCAATACTAATGTATTAACACAGATTGAAATAAATGTGCATACGTAAATGTACAGGATATTTGCTTGATTTTATCTTCAACATTTTCAGTGTTGAGAAGAATAAATTTCTTGCAGACCACTTCTGGCACTTTTGATTGAATATATATATATATATATATATATATATATATATATATATATATATATATATATATATATATATATATATTCACGGCTTGGTGTGCTGTTGAACTGTCAGCCCGGCGCTGTTAAATGCATTTCATCCAGGATGAGTCTGTCAATCAAACCTGGACACACACAGTGAGTCTGTGGTGAAGGTACAGCTGCTCCTCGCTCACACCCACAGGCTCTCCAGGGGCCCTGGGGCCCCCGTTGCCTCTCTTTGCCCACAGACCTGCTACCAGCTGACCCTCTGAATGGAGGTCAGGACTCCACTGATGGACACTATTGGATTCAGTCAGCTGGAGATGAAATATCTCCCACAGCATATTACCTCAAGGAACAGAGGAAGACAGAGAGAGAGAGAGAGAGAGAGAGAGAGAGAGAGAGAGAGAGAGAGAGAGAGAGAGAGAGAGCAGAGAAGAACCAGGTGTCAGGTGGAATTCAATCAATGACAATATTTTACTTCATAGTGTGAAAAGGAAAAAAGAAATGAGGTGAATAATAAAAAGCGGTTGCTATAACCCCCCAGGAGTCCAAACAGATGGCCTGTTAAGAATGCGTCTTTTCACCTCACAAACAGCTCAATGTCGACGCATTGGATCTTCCTCTTCTTCTTTTTTTGGTCTTGACACGCCACACACTCGAGTTCGGATGAAAGAGATAAAGCGGTTTATTTTGTGAGTTTAAGCTGTTCATTTTGCCTGATGTGTCGAGAAATGGACGCTAGATGGCGACACTAGATCAGCGTCCTCATAATTATGTACCACTTTTATCACTACTGTTACTAATTCATCAACTGTTTGTTAGTGTGTGTGTGTGTGTGTGTGTGTGTTTCAAATAATAAATAGTGCTACTAATGCTAATAAAAACTGCTACTTTTTTTACACATTTATTTTAGTATTTTGCTTTTTCACGGAACAAACATGACAACGATAACGAAGCAAACAAAAGAGAATTACAATATTACAATATAAATTAAAATGTAATAACCTTTGACAGAACGTATTGTTCTGTTTAACAAATATGTATACATATTGTAGAGTCACTTAGACCTGTGCGTGTGTATTAAAATGATAATTATTTTTGATACTGATGATAATTATGGCACACTTAAAATGCATTATTAATGAATACCAACACCGCTATTTAAAACTAATTTTATACTGAACAATAAAAACAACAACATTTTAATGAGCTTTTTCACAATAATAATAAAATGCTACTAGTAATGATAATTTTAATCAGTATTCCGCTCTCTTGTTGATTGACAGGTGCGTCACTACAGATGCCACGCCCCCTCCAGCAGAGCTCGCGGAGCGCGCGTCTCGTGCGCTGCGGATCAGTCGCGCGGAGCAGCACGAGGAATAAACAGGAATAACGGAGAGATAGTTACGGGACGAATGGCGCTCATGGCCGGGATTATTTACGCGCTCACCTCGCTTTTCCTGGGGATTTGTGCAGGTCTGTCCGCTCCGAGAAATCATCCGGCGAACGAAGGTAGGAGGGATATCAATAAAGAGGAAAAGTTTAGGGCGCAGAGTGAAACTCGCTCAAATACATGCAAAGCAGGAACGATCCCGGGCAAGCTCCAGAAGAAAAACACTTACGAAAGAAGCCTGCGCATCGTTTAAACTACATTATTTTAACTACAAATGAAGGCTTTTGTGTGGCACGAGAAGTTTTTTTGTTGCAGCTGATGTCTGAAAATATAAATAATGTAACCTACACATTTTATATATATATATTTACTGTTACTATACATGTTTATTATTCACTTTTTACATTTTAGATATATAATTATTCGCCATTCTGTTTGCTCTTCACCTAATTTTAGTGTCTCAAATCCGCAGTTTTAACTTTAACATATAACACAGGAATGGGGCACTAATAATTTGTTATATGGAAATATAAACAATAGCCTACATGTAATATCAAGCATCATAAAGGCTTAGCAATTAGCTGTTAACGTAAAATTAACTTAAAGATGGTTTGTTGGCCTGTGTATTGTCAAAATAGCTTTGCTTGTGCAGTCTGGAGCTTTTTAATGAGAGACATAACAGATTTTTAAGAAAACAACAAACTTTTCTTTACATTTTCAGTGGAACAGTAGTCACTGTGTTAACTGGAAATACAAAAATTGCCTGCATAAAATGTCACACATCATCATAAAGGCTGCGTAAGGCTTTATAATTAATGGCAAAGGCTTTATAATGAACTTGAAAATGATTTTGTTGGCCAGAATAGCTTTTCTTGTGCAGCCTTTAGCTTTTTAACTGTAAGACAGAATGGCCTTTTCACATTTTCACACACTTTTTGATTAATTTGATAATACTTGTGCTCGATCGATTCCCCCCCGTGCACTCGTCTGTCACTTTTCGGCCGTCCGTGCAGCTGCTGCTGTCGTTATTTATCCGAGATTGGCGTCTTCTAGCATCAGTTTTGTCACAATGGGTGAGATGCGCAGGCTTTGGTGATCTCATCCTCAAGTCCTCTGTGTTTTTCTCCTTCAGTCACGCTGCTGGATTCCAGATCAGTGCAGGGAGAGCTGGCATGGGTCGCGAGCCCGACGGAAGGAGGGGTGAGTCGACTCCATCCCTCTGTCCCTCTTTCTCCAAACTTCACCTCATTGGTATTCATACGTATAGTTCGAGCGCCATTTCGTACGTTTGGATGGATTCCGCATCCAAAAGCGCCTAAAACAAAGCTCAAAGGATGTGCACATGTTTGCAAATCAACTAAGGAACTAAGGTTGATGTATTTCTACACGATTGCATTTTTTTTGCATTTAACACCATCAAATTAATTTAATGCAAATCGATCTAATTATACATCATTACAGTTTCATTCTGCTGTGCTTTGATGGTAATTAAATTAATGCATACAAAGAGCGCAGATGAGTTGACTTTATTTTTATTAGATTCCTAATATAATATTGTCTCTTTGGACTGTTATATCCTGAGATGTGGCACACTTTTATTGGCATCAAAGAAAATCAAACAATCGTGAAACGTTTTCTTTGCTTAGAAGTTCTTCTGATTTTGACGTTTTATCTCGCAAACATCTTTTCTTCTCAATGCTGAGTTTATATTTCACAATTCTGACTTTTCCCCTCACAACGCTAAGATTTCAGAAGATAAAAGTCGCAACTTTGAGATCGAGATATGAACTTGCGACTCTGAAGAGTTGGTTTTTGTCTTGTAGAGGAAACCAAAAAAAAATGGCTTTTTGCAATCGTAAAAATAAAAACTCGGCAAGGACGCATAACGGTTCCGCTGTAGCATCACCATTTAAAAAAATAATAAAAGCATTCGCGACCTTTATTTTCCTCCGTGCAACCTCGCAATTTTGGTTCCAGTCTCCAGAGAGCCTCAGAGCTGTTTGCGTCTCCTATATAAAAGCGTTTACGTTTTAGATGCTCTCGTCTTGTTGATATCGCTTGTTTCTGCATCCAAAAGAAGTCCGCGTCACGTATGAATACCTGCGAATGCGTGTGAGACCGGCCTGCCCTCTCCACTTCTCTGGGATGTAAATTTGGAAAGCTAGGTTACAGCGACGGGCGTCAAATTTCCTAAATAGTTGAGGGAGACAGAAATGCCCTTTGTTAGGAAACTCTATCCCTTTTCTCTCAAAAGAGGTAGGGGGGAGAGACTTGGCAACCCGGAGGCGGAGAAAAGGCCTGTGTGTGCGTATGAGACTTCAGATCGAGGGGGTCAGCGGGTTCCGGCCGATAATGTATGCTCCTGCACTGTTTGGAGCCCCTCATCACCAATTAGCCGTTTAACATCTTCGGATCAGGTGCATCTAAATTACCACATCAGCGATTCAATAAAACACACAGAATTCCCTTTCATTCCGGAGCTGCTCGGCTTCCTTTCGCATCGATCCAAGTCTCATTGAGCTCCTGGGTTCCTCTCCCTCTGTGATCTTCTCCGTGATGGACAGGCCTTTGGCACGGACGGTGGGCGGGCATTCAGGCTTTAATACGGCCAATTAGCTCCTTTCTCCTCTCGTCCCGCTATCGGCAGCTCCGGGCTCTTATCTCCACGCTGCTCCTCCGGGCCTCCGTAGTTAACACGGATGAAGGGACGAAGCCGAACGGAGACAATCACGCTCCCTGACGGATGCCAGATTGCCGTCAGTCTTATTATCTCACAAATGCTCGATTAGTTTTAGCGCGCGGTGAATAACTCCTGGAGATTACTCGAGGCTGCCAGGATTATCTTAATGGCTCCTGATGTTGCGTACGATAATTTGTCGATAGATCTTTTTGCTTTCTAAGAATTGCCAATCAATAACTTGTTTTGGATAAGCGTCGGCTTAGTGAATAAATGTACATGCAGTTAAAGGTCAAAGGGCAAATCGTTAATGCGCGTGGGTTATCAGTCGGCACAAGTATGAAGTAATAATTTTTTTTTCATGTTTTTATATTGTCATGGATGCGTTTATTCGATCGGAAATACAGTAAAAGTGCGATATTGTGAGATATTACAAATCTGAAGAACAGAATTATATTATAACGATGAAATAATGATTTTGAGTCTCATGCTCAAGATGCATTTAATTGTCATTGCGTCATGAGAATAAATAACTTTTCAATCAGTTACTTTAAGTTGTAATCACGTTTCCCAATATTACCGTTTTACTGTGTTTTTGCTCAAATAAATGCAGCTTTGGTGGCAATGAGGGCCTTAATTATTCCAAACTTTTGATTGTTAGTGTAAGTTAATATGAGAGTTTTCCCCATTCGAACTCTTGGGTATCAGCAGATAAAATTTGCATGTGTTTACATGGCGTTCATTTGCTTTAATACGAGTCATTAGAGCTGATTAGATGACGAGAACCCAGCGAGTCCAAATCAGACGCTGTGATGCTGCTTGAGCAGACGCTGAGAAGTGTTGCAGGCCGTGAAACATTAATGACTGTCCAGAGTTGTTATTGTACGCGAGGCTAGTGGAAGAAGAGTAACGGTGGATTTCTGAGGTTAGTTCAGGCAAACGTATTCTCAAGCCTGTAAGAGGGAAACAGATGTTATGTTTCAGATCTACATTTACTCTAAAGATTCCCAAGGTTCAGTCCTGTTTTCGCTCTGGATGACCTCATGTTTGTTTAGTTGAACGATCGGCTGTTTTCTGTTTTTTTGGGAGGTCTGATGAGCCTCTTTCTTTATGCTGTCATCAGTTTTTAATAGAGAGGCTCTGATGAAGATTTTTGAATCAGCCGATCTGATTATTTAGATTTCCATTGGGAGTCCTGTCTTAACTGATTGACCAATACTGTACTCTGATGTGTAGATAATCAAACAAATAAGCACCAAAGTACTCATTTAAATAACAAAATGTGCAATAATATGCTTGCGTAGCGTACTATACTTAAAGTCAAAGTTATGTTACAAAATTCACAGGTGAAATTAAATTATTGTCACGATCATTTGGCAATAAATAAAAAGTTGTGACTTTGTGAGTGAATTGATTAAAAGAACCGGCTCATCGTTTGAGTCAAAGTTCTGATTCGCTACAAAGAGTCGTTTGTTGAATACAATGAATACATAATTATCGCACGATATTATCACACGTTACAAGACATGATTGATAGACAGTTTGGAAAGATAAAGGCAAATTTATGGGACAGATTAGGTGAAAAAACTCTCACTTGCATGTATAGGTAACCTGGTTTTCATTAATTTTCCTCTTTTCTACCGTTGTGTTTGTGCCGTCTCGTGCAGTGGGAAGAGGTGAGCATCATGGACGAGAAGAACATCCCCATCAGAACGTACCAGGTGTGTAACGTGATGGAGCCCAATCAGAACAACTGGCTCAGGACTCACTGGATCCGGCGCGGCGCGGCTCAGCGCATCTACATCGAGATCAAATTCACCCTGCGCGACTGTAACAGCCTGCCCGGCGTCATCGGCACCTGCAAGGAGACCTTCAACCTCTACTACCTCGAGTCCGACTCCGACAACGAGCGCTTCGCCCACGAGAGCCGCTTCGCCAAGATCGACACGGTGGCGGCGGACGAGAGCTTCACGCAGGTGGATATTGGCGATCGGATCATGAAGCTGAACACTGAGGTCCGGGACGTCGGCGTTCTGAGTCGCACAGGGTTTTACCTGGCCTTCCAGGACGTAGGAGCCTGCATCGCGCTGGTGTCCGTTCACGTGTTTTATAAGAAGTGTCCGCTGGCCGTGAGGAACCTGGCGCAGTTTCCTGACACGGTGACCGGAGCGGACACGTCGTCCCTGGTGGAGGTGCGCGGCTCCTGCGTGAATCATTCAGAGGAGCAGGAGGTTCCCAAAATGTACTGCGGCGCTGATGGAGAGTGGCTGGTGCCTATTGGGAATTGCCTGTGCAATCCTGGATATGAGGAACGGAATGAGCAGTGTCAGGGTAAGTCACTCCAGCTAGCACTTGTGATCTTGGCCGCATTTAGAGATGGAATTTTTCATTGAATCGGTCACTCCCGCAGGAAGTTGTCACCCTTTCTGTTTTTAACCTTCAAGGCTATTTATTTCTCAGAGACCAAAGCGTATTCACAATGTTTTCATTTTTGTTTTAGGTAAAACTTTTAGGTAAAAAAACTGCAACACTGGTTTTAGTTGTGTGTGTATACATATATATATATATATATATATATATATATATATATATATATATATATATATATATATATATATATATATATAAACATATAAATATATTAGTGCTGTCATGACTAATCGTATCCAAAATAAAAGTTTTTGTGCCCATAATAATGAATTAATTATTAATTATTATATATTAATTATATAAATACACATACATGCATGTATACATTTCTGGGAAAATGTTATATTTATATAGTAAATATATTTCTAAATAATATAAATGATACGAATATAAATATATACATGTACATACATGTACACATTTTAAAAATATATTCTGTATGCGTGTATATTTATATATTGATTTTAATACATGCATATATATTATGTAAACAAAAACTTTTATTTTGTTCGCATTTAATAGCGCTGAAATCATTCGACAGCACTAATATATAAGTGCTACAGTCATGAAAAGATAATCAAGATAATTATTATTTGGCTATATTAATTTAAAAACTGCAATAAACATGTTTGCATTTTAGATTAAAATGCAATTAAGCATTCAATGTGGTAATTTTAATTAAACGTAATTTACAAAAACAAATAATTGCGATACAAAATGTTATTTTGATACGAAAAAAAAATTTGGTAACAAAATCGTGAACAATGAGAAAATTTGTTGACATTTTCAGAAACAAACTTATGATTAAAGTTATAAAGTCCAGTTTTGAAGAAAAAAGTTTTGATGTTTTCTTTCAATTGTTAGAATTTTTTTTTTTTTTTACATTTGTTAGAAAAAAGCCAAAACCGTGAGATGGAATGTTGCGCTTTTACATTTTCTTTTTAGTAGCAGAAACAAGGTTCCATGCAAAATTTTATTCTATTTTTAAACGAATGTTCATTTATGTTTGAATGGCCTCAGTTCAAATTCAGCAACTAAACAGAAATTCAAAAGGGGTTCTATTCTTTTTGCTGACTTCCATCCATCATCCAGCCCTGTGTTTTATTTCTTCTCCTCTCCGGCACGAGTCTGTCATCAGGTGGTAATAAGAGCGTTTCTGATTGGTTTATCGGTGTTTGTAATTGTGCGACAAGGAGCGCTCTCCCATGGGAACAAGACATGCTGATTACAAACACAGAGTAGAAGAGAGAAGGGAAGAGACAGTAAATCTACAAGTGCTGAGAGTTCTCATGGAAATAACTTCATTATAATCATACTAGTTGGGCTCTGGACTTTGTAATTAACAGATTTTTGGCAACTTCATGCCACAGAATAGGATGTGACTCACTGTGGAGCGAGGAAAAGAGAGAGGGATCACGGGAGAAAGATGGAATGAGTCGAGGCATGTTATCAAGAGTCTAAAAATGGCAGAGGGCCGTGAGTGTGATGAATGGATCTGTTGGAGGAGAAAAAAAAATGTAATTATCTTTAAAACTGACATTTCGTTCCGCCATAGATCAGGCCAAATAAGAGCCTGCGACAATAATAAATACACATCACACAGAAGTGTTGACAGAGGAAGGAGAAAGTCGGACTTCTCCTGTGCTTAATGGCTTTTGGACATGTGCTGCTATTTGTAGAAGCGCCACAAAGACGCGCTGCAAACACTTTGCGCGGTTTCCATAGCGATGGCGAGGGAAAGCCGGCACCACCCTTGACCTTTGCCCTGAGGGATGACGGATCAAAGGTCACGTGCTCGCTCAGGACTCAAGTGCAGTCAGCTGGGGCTGTTTCAGGTTTCCTTAAGTGTGTTGAGTTTTCCGTGTGTTTTTGAAGGGGAGTTACGTTACAGACAGATTATTAGTGGAGCCTTCGTGAACATTGATGGTATTTGAGTCTGCATTAATTATTCAGAAAATTGAAAACTATGAATAGCAGCACTTTGCGGAATTTCTTTTTATCTTTTTATACACTTTGCGCAGAGAAATTTGCATGATATTTTGTGCATTTGAACAGACATACATGCAAAAAAAAAAAAAAAAAAAAATATATATATATATATATATGTATGTATGTATGTGTATATATATATATATATGTGTGTGTGTGTGTGTGTGTGTGTGTGTGTGTGTGTGTGTGTGTGTGTGTGTGTGTGTGTGTGTGTGTGTTTATTTGCAAAAAAAATTAATCATGGTTTAATACGTTTTATTGTATTACTTAACTGGATTTTTAGCTATTTTTTTACCTAGGCAAAAGAATACCTAACAGACTGCTATTTGATTGAGATGAACTGGAATTCTTTTATTAATAATTATTAAAAACTGACCTTTGAGTTTTTAGTTTTACAAATCAACTCATTATATATACATTTTATTTATTTATTTATTTTTAACAAATGTAATATCTTAAATATGAAAAAATAACGTTGTAAAGATTACTTAAACATAAAATGTACTTTCACATTCATATATAATGAATATTATATATGATATAAAAATAAAGTAAATAATATATTTTATTTGTTTTTTTACCTACCGTTGTGAATCCGTCTTTCAATTAATTGAAAATTAAGCAAAACCTAAACAATTTTAGCAAATCATATAGTCATGTCTGACCAGCCTATAAGATTGTTTTATGAAGTTTGGAAAGAAAGCAATGCATTATGTATTTCTTCTGAGGAGCAGCGCATGTGAAAGTATCTGTGGGATGCAGTCGATGCTATTGTTGAGCTAATGCTGTGCTGAAAGGAATCTGCCGTTGCGGTCGAGTCTCGGGGCTCTGTGAGAGTTTTGGGGGTTCGCCTGGGGGAGCTGAAGAAGAGGTCCGGGGCAGGTCAGAGGTCACTGACTCTTTCATCCATCTCTGACGCTCGGCTGACAGCTGGAGAAGAGAAATTTATTAAGACATCAAAACTCTTGACAGCTGGGCTTCCACGGGATGCCATGGAGACTCCTGCTCTGTATACGGGCCCCGATGGGGGGTGTCCGGTGGGGTTCGGAGCCGCCTGTTGCATGATCACCCGCAGGATAGATAGATCTCCACAAACTCGTTCGCGCTTTCTGAGCAGAAATGATATTAAATGGAGAACGTTTTTCTTAGTTTTCGAGCTCACCTGTTTCAAAAGAAAGAGTGGACTGCATATTAGATTCTTATATGTTGGAAGGATAAAAAAACCTAAAATTAGATAATTTCTGATAAATAATGCAGTATTTTTTAAGTTTAAGTGGACAGATGGCCTGCAAATGTAAATGTCTTTAAAATCTCAATCGTTTCTCCTGTCAGAAAAAATATAAATAGCCAACTGAGATTTTGTGTTGTGGACAAAATGCATTAATAAAGTCAGAGATTTAAATGCAAACTTAAATTTAAACTTATTTTTAATTCCTCCCAATTATAATAATCATGTGAGAAACATCTTAGATTATATATATATATATATATATATATTTTTTTTTATTATCATCATCTCATCATTTTAATATAACTGTTAAAAAAAAAAATATATATATATATATATATATATATATATATATATATATATATATATATATATATATATATATATATATATATATATATATATATATATATTTTTTTTTTTTTTTTATTATTATTATTATTATCATCATCTCATCATTTTAATATAACTGCTGAAGTACTGACAATGTTGACTCCATTAAAAATACTATTTCATAGCATCTTTTATTAATTTTTTATTTTATATTATTTCGAAAGCACCATAACAGTTTTATAAAAGAATTTAATTTGGCCGTTGTCTTTTGTATCCTTTTATATCAGTAAGCCTGTGTTTGATCTCATCTCCTGAGTCTCTGAGCCATAAAATGTCCCGTGGGTAATGAAGGAAAGGACACGAGAGGAAGGAATCAATCTCCCACACCTTTTCTCCATCACTTTCCTGCTTTTTTTTCTCCCTTATGCCATTTACACGCGCTGAGGGAAAGTCGTTGTTGAACCCTGTCCAGCTTTTTGCGGCCTCGTTTTCTCCGACATGCCTGAATGGTTTAAACACACAGCAGGATAAAAGGAACGGGTCAGAGTTTACCTCAGCCCCGAAGAGCTCGGGACGACCGGCCCGGTTCCTCAGCGGAGGAAACAGACAGAAAGTCCTGTGTGTGCGAGTCGAACATCATTACGGAGGTGTTGAGAGCTGTTTCTGGTCTGGATGGTTTTCTGTTCCCTCAGTTCTTTATCTCCGACTGTCTCTCTCAACGCCGGCTCTCCCTTCTCTAAAAGGAGCGTGACAGAAGTGCGAGGGACGGCACCGCCGTAACATTGATATAATGTTGCAGCTCGCTGACAGTCCCTTATATTAAGCAGACTTAATGGACTCTCTGGAAGTCTTACAAGGGAACGACAGGAGACGTGTGGCCTCGGCTGACCTGAATCTCTCATTTCAGTCAAATTCAGGGCTGATTCAGCCATCTTAAAGGCACAGTTCTCACACGAATCGCCAACTCATCCTCGCGCTTCGCAAAATAGGATACGTTTCGAAAGCTTCACATTTCGAAACATTTTAAAGCTGCGTAAAGTTACCCACATGACATTTTGTACTGTCACGCGTTTAAAAGGCATGCTGTAGATTTGGCCATTTTTTTTTGTTTTATTCCCAGATTTATATCTGGCGGTGAATAATTCGTTCAAAGGTAGGCCGTGTATTTCGATGACTGGCGATCTCCTGCACCGAAAGGCACCAATATAGCAATAAAGTTTTACGTCAAACATTTCTTTCTGTAAATCTAATTCTAATGCCTATAAAAATTCATTTCAGTTTTTTCTGTCCTGATGATTTAGAAAATGTAAAAAATAAATAAATAAAATAAACGTTATAATAAATTATTAAAAATAAAAACTAATAAAATTATAAAAATTATAAAAAATTGTGTGTCTAATATATATATATATATATATATATATATATATATAATTAAAAATATATAAGTTAAATAAAAAACAATATTAATTTGATTATATGAATTTAAGAAATATAAATAAAATTTATTAAAATTATTAAATTATACTATTATATTAAATGATTAATTATTAATCTCCCTGTATATTTTTTTACACACACACACACACACACACACACACACACACACACATTAATCTATTTATTTGGTTACAAACATATTTATTTATCTACAACATAGAAGTCTAAATAGTTCCATAAAGAACCTTTAACATCCGAAGAACCTTTCAGTTTCACAAAAGGTTCTTCAAGATTCTAAAAAGGTAAGAAAGAGATTTCCGCTGAATTATTCTTTGTGGAAGCAAAAATGGTTCTTATAAGGTATCCCTGTGAACCATATAAGCATGTGCGCGTCTAGTAATGAGTAATATTATAATATTATTGAAATAAAGTTGTATGACGTCGCTGTGTATTTCAAGTTTTCAAAAGCATGCAATAGATTAGATCTGCGCATTTTTTTCCTTGAATCCCGTATTTAAACCTGGTGCAAAGTAGCGACATGATATTTAGTTTCTCAACCAGTGTGACTTCAGAAAGCCTGATCTGTCACGTACAAGCCACGCTCGCTACTTTTATGCTACCTTCACACCTTTTTTGAAGCTTGAAAGTTTTCGGTCCAAAACAATTCTAAAAAGCGACTGGGATGCTGGAACGCGTGTCACATCCGAACCGTGCCGCTGCGTCAGGCGTTTCCCGATGTGTTTTAACCATCGGTGCCGGGTTCTCGCTGGAACTTCTGTATTGTTTTCTCTCGCGCTCTCGCTTTCCTACCGCCTTTGAATTCGTCTTTCATTTTCCGTCAAGAGGGGGTTAAAAAAGACAGAGGGAGAGATAGACGTGCGGCAAGAGTAAGGGGGAACAACAAAAGACAGAAAGACAGCGAGAATAAAGGAGGTGATCGCAGAGAAAAACAGATTTGTCAGCACACGGGGAAGGTCAGCGCCCTCCTCTCAGACAGGAAAAGACGAGAGAATGAAAAGGAGCTGATGTCTAGAGAAAGAGAGAGGTTTTTAGGTGGTCTTTGATTTCTTTTCCTCATCATTCACTTCACGTTCCCTTTAAACATCCCTTTGATGTGATGACAGACGCTGTCTCTTTCTCCCCCTCTGTTTCTCTCCGTCGTTCTCCCGTAACAATGGCCCGTGATTGCGAGGTTTTGAGTTGTAATCTTAAGCTCGTCAAACCGTAGGAGGTGTGTAGGTGGTCTTTTCTCAGTGTTAGTCCTCTTTGTGATGGAATGATGGATGCAAAGTGTAAAAAACGAAAACCCGTTTCGATACAGTAAATGTATTTCCCTCGCTCTTCTTTAAAGGCTGCTTTGAAACTTGAATGTAATACTTTTAATAAGCATTGTAGCAAAATAGTCATGTGGTATTAGAATAGATTATTATTGTATTATTTTATTTATTTATATTTTATATAAAGTTTTGCTACATTTAATAAATGTAGTGTATATGTATGTATATATATATATATATATATATATATATATATATATATATATATATATGTGTGTGTGTGTGTGTGTGTATACATATATATATATATATATATATATATATATATATATATATATATATATATATATATATATATATATATATATATATATATATATATATATATATATATATATATATATATATATATATATATATATATATATATATGTATACATATACATATATATATATATATATATATATATATATATATATATATATATATATATACACACACAGATATACATACAAAATGTAAAAAAAACAAGCTTTCTATTGATTTTGTTAGGATAGGACAATATTTGGCCGAGATACAATTATTTGAGTGCAAAAAAATCTAAATACTGAGAAAATGTAAAATTTTTAAGCAATAGCTATTACTAATCAGAAATTACGTTTTAATATATTTATGGTAGGAAATGTATAACATATCTTCATGGATGGAACATCATCTTTACTTAATATTCTAATGATTTCTGGCATAAAAGCAAAATTAATCAGTTTAACACATATAATGTTAGGCTATTGCTGCTAAGATACCCTGGCAACTTAACACTGGTTTTGTGGTCCAGGGTCATGTATACACACACACACACACACACACACACACACACACACTCACTCACTCACACAATTATATATAACTTTGGTTACTATTGTTGAGGTGCGAAGCATCAAAATAACTGAAATCCAGTTTTAATCAGTTAACTGAAAACGAACACTTTTGCACATACGTTACTGAATCTTCTTATTGTATTTATGAATTATTTTAACCTCTGAGGACAACCGCAACGAAAACACACACTGAAGTATTGATTGAGAAACCCCATCACGCGTCTGTGAATGATTTCTAAAGGTCAAGTGAAAGCAGCAAAGGTTAAAGGTCAAAATAAGAGTTTTGTCTTGTCAGATGTTCATCATGTTGCACTGCCACAGCGTCTTTATGTTCATGCGTACGTGTTTGGAACATAGGTGCGTGTGCATTTGTTTTCCCAACAAACCAATAGAAACACAGTTCCCTGCTGTTGTTCACCCACTTCCCATAACACACACACACACACAATAGAAGGTGTTGCAGCTCCAGACAATCTGTCGACCTGCATTTCCAGCGGTTTAGACAAACAAACTAAAAATACACACCCCCGTTTTTTCACCTTGAAAAAGTCACCGTATCAAAACAGTGAAGTCATCCCATGATGCATCGTGTCGTAAACTCATGTTTGTGCGTGAGGTTTCTTTTGTAGCGTGTCAGAAATGGCTTTGCATGAAGAGAATGTTTATAGATTCATGTGACAATTCTGCATGTATGTGTGTGTGTGTGTGTGTGTGTGTGTGTGTGTGTGTGTGTGTGTGTGTGTGTGTGTGTGTGTGGAACTCATTTGCATATCCTCCTGTGCCAAAACTTCCTGTACTAGAAAACAGCGTAACAATACATGCAGGCCTCGCCAGGCACACACTCATCTTTCTAATCTCGCCGTTCTTTTATTTTCACGGTAGCTGCTATTAAATTGGGTACGGACTTTTAAAGACCCCTGCAGCCCAAAGGGTGTACTCGATTCTTTGCCCGATAAACGGCCCGTAAATTCGGGGAAATTCCTCTCTCCGAACGGAGGAAGCTGGCGTACGTGTTCACGGCGGCATGAAGCTCAGCTCGTTTCAGGAAGCCTTGCATCGGTGCCTTCAGAAAGCGGCCTAATCTGTTATATTAAAACAACATTCCTTGACAGAATAATGCCAGCAACGCTTTGGTTTCATAACATACCTTAATAAATAATTCAAACGCAGACGTGAACGGTGTGTTTATGTTGGGTATCGCTGAGGAGAGGTCAAGCTCGGGGGACTTTGGTAATGATTCACCCAAAACGTATACAATACGTTAACTTTATGCAGGCCAAAGTGTAGCAATTTTTTGGTAAATTTGAAAAGTTCATAATTACAAAATAGTAGTATTTGATATCATACATTATTAATGCTGTCAAACGATTAATAGCAATTAATCTTATCCAAAAATAAATGTTTTAAGTATACTTATAAGTATATTTATCATATCTATATATAAATACAAACAAATGCATGTGTATATCTAAGAAATGCTATATATATATATATATATATATATATATATATATATATATATATATATATATATATAATAAAATATTTTTAAATATAATTAAAAATATAGATTTGTTTATTTAATTTATTTATAATATTATATTGATTTATATACTATTATTTATTGTATTATTGTATGTTTATTTTGTAATTTTTAATGTGTATTTGTATTTTTTTTTTTCTATTTAATTTTTCGTCTAATAATTGCAATATATTTTCCCAGATATTTCTTTTATTTTAAGCTATTTTTTGCTTTTATCTTTAGTTAGCACTATTGTTCTGAAATATTCATACGCCATTTGATTTGCCTAAAAAGGCTAGAACAGAGCAAGTTTAATAGAGCTTCTAATTATGTTTAACTTCATCTCAGATGTTTCTCCTTGGAAGAAAAAAAAACATTAAATGAGTCAAAAGTTGAAAAGTTCGGAGCTGTAAAATGCATGTTGCTCTCATTTCTTCAAGTAGCTACAAGTTATTAAGAAGAACTCATTTGATATTTTTCTTTTCTTTGGGTAGTCAAAACGCCGTACCGTACAAGCGTCCGAATCTCAACGTGCCCGTCGATATCTACTCGGGAGCTAAACGAGATTTGCTTTCGTTGGGGTTAATATTATTACTAGAGCTCCTCGGACGCAGAGGCAGGCATCGGGAGATGGACGACTTCCTCTGGGAATGAGGATAGAGTTCGTTAAGGTGAAGCGGGGCTTGTATGAATCGGTTAGTGTTGTAGGCCTCAGGGTGGGGTCAAGGTCAACATGTGGAGCGAGTGAGTCATCAATCAATGCGATCCACCGCCCTCCGCATGTTTGTCATCAATCACGCTGATGGAGCCGTCCCTGCGTTCGGAGGGAGGGGGGTCAGAGGTAATTGTTAATTAGTGACTAAACCGTGTAGAACAACAGATGCCAGACCGTGAGACAAGAAGCCAATTGATGTTTCTTTCACGTATATGTGTGTGTGTATGTGTGTGTGTGTGTGTGTGTGTGTGTGTGTGTTAGAGAGATCTTCCATGCCCTCAGGAGAGGAAACTGATTTTGATGTTTTTCTCTAAAAAAACCTGGCGTTCAGCAAACTGTCTTTATCACACACACACACATACACACACACACACACGCAAACACGTTTATCCAGCTATCTAAATGGAGACTTCCCATTGACTTCTGTTGTTCTTAAAGGCATAGAGACTAAAGAATTGTCTGTTCATCATTATATAACACATATAAAAATATGTATCGCACTTTTCCATGCGGTGAAAGCATATCCGTATGTCTTTTGTTTAGTTATTGGTTTGTTCCTCAAAGTCATCGGACATCTTCCGAATAGACCTGGAATATGGGTCGCATGGACTACGAGAGAAATGCTTAGATGCTCGGCCTAGATTCATGAAAAAGTTTCTTTATGCAAAAAATGCACTCGTTCAGCAAGGATGCATTAAATTGATGAAGTGACATTAAATACATAAATACAAAAATGGTGCGAAATAAATAAATTTAAATACATGCTGTTCTTCGAACTTTCTATTCATCAACAAAACGTAAGAAAAATTAAACATATGGTTTCCACAAAAGTAAGAAGGGCATCTGTTTTTTATTTGATAATAATAATAAATGTTTCTTCATCAGAAAATCAGAGCAGAATGATTTCTGAAGAATTGCGTGACACCGAAGACTGGAGTAATGATGCTTTGCGTTACAGAAATAAATTACATTTGATAATGTATACAAATAGAAACCCAGTTATTTTAAATTGCAATAATATTTGGCAATATTGCTGTCAAATCAAATGCATGCAGTCTTTGTGAGCAGAAAACATTTTTAAAAAATCATACCAAGAAGTCATAAGGCAAATAATGACACAGTTTTCATCTCGTATTCCTGAAACAAGATTCGTCCGTTTAATATATTCTTTCCCAAAGAGTGAAGAGTATCACATGAAGAAGAGAAATAAGCAACAAGAAGGTTTTAGAGCAGATAACGAGTGAAGAGGAAAAACAGACAAACAGAGCCGGACTTGTTGTTTAATAAAAGTACAAGATGCTCTTGAAGCAGCCTGTCAGTGTGTGTGTGTGTGTGTGTGTGTGTGTGTGTGTGTGTGTGTGTGTGTGTGTGTGTGTGTGTGTGTGTGTGTGTGTTGAGGATTTTGTGGAGCAATCAGGCCACCCACTAAAGCATTTGTCTCTCATCGCGACTCGTCCGTCTCTCAGCATTTGGCTAATGGAAAGACGTTGATTTGAAGGGTCAGAAATGTGACTGATATATCTGCTCTCCATCCTGTATAGATATCAGGGAATGCCGGAATGCGTGTTGGAAACCAGAAGACACTTTTCTTTGTCTCTTTATCTGAGAAGGTCATGTCATATAGCCAGCGTTTGGATGTCTGGAGGGTTTTTGTTCTTACAGAAAAGCTCTTTCGGCTCGGTGAAGATTAAGTCCAGCGCAAAGACTCTTCCTCTGGTATCTCCAGCACCTCTGGATCAATCTTAAACAGAGATTAGAGTCCTTGGCCGATGGTGATAATCTGTCGGGAGGTCTGTTCGCTTCTTTAGGATTAGCAGAGAAACATCTAAGAGCCTAATGCGAAAAAACGCTTCTTGTGGGATTTATTTTCTTGGGTTTTTCTTTACTCTCAGCTGTTTTCCAACAATATAAAGTCTACTGTATCATATTTTATTTATTTATTTATATATATATATATATATATATATATATATATATATATAAAAACTCAACTGAATATACAATCTACTACATGTCTTCTGTTATCTGCTTGATAATTTAGACTAGTAAAACCTTTTTTATTAAGTAGCTATAATAATTTTATTGTTGCATTGTTAGCAATATTTCCAATAAGCACTTGCCTGAAGCTACTTAGCTTTAGTTTTTATTATTATTTTATTTATTTTTAGGAAAATTGTTAAAATGTTATATGTATATATGTGTATATATATATTAGTTTTATCACAAATCTAAGAATTTCAATATCATCTTATATATATATATATATATATATATATATATATATATATATATATATATATATATATATATATACCAGTATATATATATATATATATACCAGTATATACTGAGAGATATAGAGTGACAAATTATACAAATTTATGTAATTTTAAGTAGTAGTAGTATATATATATATATATATATATATATGTGTATGTGTATATATATATATATATATATATATATATATATATATATATATATATATATTTACTTTATGTATAAAGATCTCAATTAAGTTTTTTACCTCCTCTATATTTTCACTCTATCATACTTTATGATGTGTATCAAATGTGATACTCAACAAAAAGACAAGACTTTTCAGATATATTTTAAATGCTCATATTGTTTGTTGAATAAGCCATCCCTTTAAAAAAATATTTCTCTGACTGTTATTTCAGGCTTTGCGTGATTATGCACACATGAATGACTCTCACTGTATATGTATTGCATCCATTATTGTCAAATGCAATGAAAAAAAAAACATTTGCCAAGTTCTTAAGTCTTACTGTATCTGAGTTTATTTGACATCTATGGAAGCATTTTAGCCGTTTCCATTATGGCTCATTAATGCAGAGACGCTTTTTGCCATCGTGCGTTTCAACATCTACCAGCAGGAGATAACGGGGTCACGCTAACCACCTAAACCTTGACCCCACGTTCCGTTTCTGCTTGTTCTCCGGAGCCTGATAGAAGTTTATAGTAGCGCGCTGGAGTCTAAGGCATCTTTCATCCTCCTCGTTTCCATCCGTACTCATGCAGACGTCCAAACACACAGAGGTTTCGGTGCGCGCTTGTGTTTGCCCGTGAATGAGTGATAAGGATGATGAAAAACAGTGTTTTCAGGCGGGAGGAGTAGGAGGACGAGACACGCTAGATTATTTAAACATCGTGCATTCTTTATTTATGATGTCAAAACACGTTTTACTCAGATGTGCGAGGCGGATCC
>NC_056713.1:22092062-22099562 GCF_018831695.1 Puntigrus tetrazona | reverse complement strand
GCATGCGAAGTGCAGCGTATCCCAGCATGCATTAAAGGTGTTAAATGAGCCATACAGCATGACGTGCTTAAATCAGTTTTACCAAATCTTAACATGCCTGAGTGTTTACGACGAACGAGCGCGGATTCTCATCTTTCCTTTAAGTTATCTCAGCCAGACACGCACACACCCGCAACTCCATTACAGCCCATATCTGTCAGAGCAGACGGCGTGATGGATGTGCGTCAGAGATGAGTGTGTTAGGTGGGTGAAGGGGGGGCCGCCGACCCCTGTGTTTTTGGCTGGAGGGGGTCGTCTCAGAGTCCCCCGAGGGACGACCCTAAATCACGTTTAGTCTGTCGGGCCTGGCAGAGGAAGACGGATCTGTGAGATGGTAGAGGGCCGCCGTCGAGCTGCTGCTACAGCTGGCGGGGGATCGAATTGTTTAACAGAATCACACACACACACACACACACACGCTAATGCACAGAGATGAAACTCTATCTTAAGCATTCCGATTTGGGACGCTTGTAGACAGGCCGGCAATAAACGTTTTGCGCAGTTAATCTAAATAAATGCATGGCTTTATGCAAAGGTGGCGGTTTAATTAAATATATGAAGCATCTCACAGAGGCTCGGTTCACGGTAGCCGCTCTACTCCGCGTCCGCTTTTGGGTCGAGTCTCTGCTTTTGTAAATGCAACATGCACCAAACGTCTTCCCGAGCTTGTAATGAGAATCGCTCGGAAACCGGCTGCTGACATCAAAAGAGAAGCTGTGGTTTTCTTTCGAAAGGAAAGCTCAACTATTTAATGCTTGTGAATTAAAACACGAAGGCAGCCGTAGTATTATAACAAGGGGTAAAGAGGTACTTTAAGGGTTCGTGTCAAAATCTCAATATTCTGAAAATGAAGAAAATAAAAAAAAGTCATACATATTAGTATTGAAATTTAAATAAAATCAATTGTATTCATTTTGCAGTGAAATAATAGGTATATTTCTTGTTATTGTTGAATATTTTCGTTCTTCTTAATATTCATATTTTATGGTCTTAATGATATATAGTCGCTAGTGCAGTCAGATGATTAATCGTGATTAATTGCATCCAAAAAATGTTTTTTTTTTACATATGTGTGTTTATTGTGTATATTTATTATGTATATATAAATACACACACATACAGTATATATTTTAAAAAATCTGCATTTAAAATTATTTATAATTTAGAAATATTCTTAATATATAAACAGTTTTTTTCTTAAATATATACATGTATGTGTGTGTATTACCATACATATATATATATATATATATATATATATATATATATATATATATATATATATATATATATATATATATATATATATATATATATATATATATATATATATATATATATATATATATATATATATATATATATATATATATATATATATATATATATATATATATATATATATATATTATTTATTAAATATATAATAAATATACACAGTACACTACACATACATGTAATATGTAAAAAAACCTTTTTAATTTGGATGCTGTTATTCACCATCAATCATTTGACAGCACTAATAATAACACAATATCTGGCTAAATTTTGCAACCCTACAAACCCAACACACTTTATAATAATTATAATATTTTTTCCCCCTCTAAATTGCGCAGCCCTACTATATATGATGAAGTATGTTAAATATAACAATAGTTAACCGGCTGAAAGCATCCTCATTGCAGGTTTGTTTACATGTTTTGAAAAAAAAGTTCATTTAAAACTCACCGCTGTGATGTCAGCGTGTCGTTAGTGGTCGTCAGGGTGTTGCCATGTGGTTTTTAGGGTGTTGCTACGTGGTCTCTGTGCATTATCCTTTTTATTTGTTTGCTCGACACTTTCATTGACCTAAAACATCATTTACGTGTGGAAACTAGGCCAGAAAAACAGCGGTCTTAGAGTTTGATGTCTGTTCAGTGGCAAGTCTGAGCGACTGTAATAGTGACGCTTGACAAACAACCACTAATTAGCCAAAATGCCCAAGACAATGTGTAGAATTTTGCCAAAAACAGCATTTGAGGTTTGTGGAAATGTGCCGAGCGTTTGTGGTTTTGATGAGTAGAGACTGTTTGGCTGAGGAAGCTAATACATAAAGATCTCTGTCATCTTCCAGATCCGTTTTCACTTTCTCCCGCTGTTTTTCTCGTTTCGTTTATTGTGTTTGCGTCTTTGGAAAAGCGGAGAAGACGCGGCACATCTTTGTTGTGTCCTGTTCTAAGTCTGTTTGACTTTCTCACCCTCGACAAAAACAGCTTCGGTGGGGAAAAAAAAAACAGACAGACAATAGCGGTCTTAACTCCAAATCCACAGTTTAGAAGAAGAAAAAAGCTCTCCTTGTCCTCCGGCTTTATCCTTTCCCTCTCTGTTCGTCTGTGACGTGATAAAAGAAAGACAGATGCGTCAGGAAAACCTGACAAAAGTACAATTTAGTAAGCATAAACCTTTTATAAACATGTTAACTCTTTCTGTCTGTCCTCAGCTCCCTCCACGGTCATGGTGGTTCAGAGTAAGGACATCACGCGCCACACGCTCTCTCTGTTCTGGGACGAGCCCGACAAACCCAACGGCGTCATCCTGGAGTACGAGGTCAAATACTACGAGAAGGTGAACCTTTTTGTTTTATTGTCATATTTTAAAAAAAAAAAAAATCTGGGGTACACTGTTCCTTTAACTTTTTCCCCATCTACGTTTTTGTTACGTCGCCAGTTTCTGCCAGCATTTTTGATGATTTTCACCTACATTTGAAGGCCTTTAGATTATTTTCTGCTATGCATATATTAACATATTATATATTAAAAAAAAAAAAAATAATAATAAAAAAAAATATATATATATATATATATATATATATATATATATATATATATATATATATATATATATATATATATATAATTTATTTATTTATTTATTTTTTATTATATGTGTATGTGTTCCAGGTTTAATCACAAACACAACATTTTGGATGCATATATATAACTGATGCATGTTTATGAAAATAAGTAATTCATTCAAATGTCATATTATTTTACCTGTAAATATTTATATGAATAATTGAAATTACATTCAATAAACACAACAAACAGACACACACACACACATTTAGACTACATACATACTGTACACACACACACACACACACACACATATAGATACACACACACACACACACACACATATTCTATTTATATATAGATCATGCACACACATACAAAGACATACATATTTATATTCATATTCACATTTAATGGCTTATCGTTCTATCCATGACATGATTACAGATGTTTCTTTGTATAGACATCTCTCTCAATGACTTCATCCCGATCAGATTCAAAATGGTCAAAACAAGATCTATATGCATGATCTATATATATATATATATATATTTATGTGTGTGTATATAATTATATAATTATGGCGACTGTCTTTTTTTAAGCCCAGTAGATCCAGGAAGTCCCGTAACTCATTCAGCACAAGCGCAAAGGTTTTCCTTACCGTAATACACCTAGAATAGGGATTGGCGTAAAAACGTCAATGTCAATGGCAAGGAAAGAGTTAAGAAGCTTCCTAAACAGGAAGTGAGGTTTTTATTCAAATGAAAATAGCCCCTAGCGTGCCCTTTGACTTCTTACCTTCCTCTTGCCACCGTTCTGTTTTTATTTATGAATCTCAGGATCAGAACGAGAGGAGTTATCGCATCGTGAAGACCATGTCTCGTAGCGCCGATATTAAAGACCTGACTCCGCTGACCTCGTACGTGTTTCACGTGCGCGCTCGCACCGCCGCAGGATACGGGGAGTTCAGCGCGCCCTTTGAGTTCAGCACCAACACCGGTGAGTACAGAGCTTCATATACACTCAATAAATATGAAGCATTCCTACAGTAATATTAAAAAATGTGTCCCAAATGACACACAATGCGCGGTACACTTACTCATGTGCTAGTGTTATTATATAAGGTTGTTATGAAGTGTACACTTTGTTTTTTAGATTATTTCAATGCATTTCTTTTAGAATTTATTTATTATTTATGCTGCAAACCGCATGGAATACTGCAGAAATATATGAATTGGGACTCACAATGTGCTGCATGAATAAGAGAGTAAATGTAATCGCGTCTCTTTAGTCGCAGCTCCTGTTGTCGGAGGAGTCATGAGCTCTGCCGTGCTGCTGCTGTTGGTGGCCGGATGCGTCGTCGTCCTCCTCCTCATCCTCATCATTACCTTCATCATCACCAAAAGGTGACAGAACATTTTTTGCATGATTACAGACCGTTGTCGCTATCGTTTAAAGAAACTAAAACTAAAACATAAAATAGTTTTTGGAAATAAAGCTGCAATCATATAAAATAAAATATAAATAAAAAATTTTAATATAATATATATTATAAAATAATAAATAATGCTGGTTTTACATTTTAATAAAATAAAAATAAAACGTTTTCTTTACATAATATATTTGTGAATACTGTGCATATTTGTTATGTACATATAAACATGTTATGTTATATCAATAATATTAAATATAAATATGCATTTAAATGTAAATACCTTCAAAATATATGTGTTATTTTAATATATATTTACGTAATAAATAAACAGTACAAACTCACATATTATGTAAAGAAAACATTTATTTCGGATGCAATTGATCGTGATTTTTTTGACAAGCATTCAGAAGTACTATTATAGTTTATAAAAAAAAAATGCAATGCTACTGTAATAGATAGAAGTATAAATGCTGAAGAATTGTGAATGTTTTAATCTCAGGAGGAGCAAATACAGCAAAACTAAACAGGCAGAGGAGAAAAACCTGCAGCCAGGTAAGAAAACACCTTTCATCAGCTGGAACAAAACAGGAAAATGTTCCATTCCTGAAGCTTCAGTTAATGTGCCGGTAGGAGTGAGAATATACGTGGACCCTTTCACCTACGAAGACCCCAACCAGGCCATCAGGGAGTTCGCTAAGGAGATCAATACCTCCTGTATCAAGATCGAGAAGGTGATCGGCATTGGTAGGTTAACAGCCTTATTACGTCTTCAGGGTGTCGTTCACTGATGACAGGTACACGTGAAAGTCACTTCCTGTCTCTGCAGGGGAGTTTGGCGAGGTGTGCAGCGGTCGTCTGAAGCTTCCTGGAAAGCGAGAGATCTGTGTGGCCATCAAGACCCTGAAGGCGGGGTTTACTGAGCAGCAGAGGCTGGACTTCCTGAGTGAGGCCAGCGTGATTGGCCAGTTTGAGCATCCTAATATCATTCACCTGGAAGGAGTGGTCACCAAATGTAAGTCAAAGCTGACATTATACACTTTTATTTGTTTCCTATATACATGCTTTTGAACATTTTTATTAAATGTTTTTAATATGACAGAAACTGTATTTAACGTGATAACCTCACATCCCTCTGCAAAAATATATATATATATATATATATATATTTTTTTTTTTTTCAAAAAATATATTTTTCTATCACCTTTTAATGCACTAACTATTATTCAAATAAAAAGATCCAAATTCCTATATTTCATGCTAATAAAACCTTTATAACAGCAGAATGCTGTGGTCAGAAGTTGGGATATTAATGAGCTCAGACCCCCTGAAGAAACAGGCTGCTCATAGAACATGGTTTTCTTTTGATGTGCTAATGGTCGTGTGTGTTTATGTATGCATGTCCAGCTTATCTGTCTGTTTGCTTGCTGAGCATGTCTTGACAAAAACGGCTATGTGATGCACACACACACACACACACACACACAGCCTTGTGGTCTCCAGATGGAGTGGGTCGCTCTGGACAGCTAATGTGAGCTAAAAAGCACAGCAGACTCATTAATCACGTCGTCAGAGCTAAATGTGTTTGGGGTTAGAGTGTCACCCTATATCTCTAACCTACAGCCTCTGCTGTGTGTGTGTGTGTGTGTGTGTGTGTGTGTGTGTGTGTGTGTGTGTGTGTGTGTGTGTGTGTGTGTGTGTGTGTGTGTGTGTGTGTGTGTGTGTGTGTGTGTGTGTGTGTGAGAAAGTCAGACTCCACACTCAACACTTTTAGTATGGTTCTTATTCGTCTTGGCTTTCCTCCTTCTTTATTTTTCTTTTTTTATATCTGTCTTTGCACTTTTTTTATCAATAAGAGTGATAATGAATTAAAAGGTTCATTTTAAACATTTACACAATGGATTTACATTTTTAATTGTAAATTTCAGTTGTTAATTACATGTTTTTTTAATTATATCTACATTTAAAATTTAAAACATATATAGGTATTTGATATATTAAATTACATTGTTATATATTTATATTTTTATATATTTTATACATGATTTATTATATAATATATAAATATATGATTTTTATTTATATAAATATATGATTTTATATAAAGTTTGGCACAATATTTGGTATTTTATTATATTTGTAAGTGATATATAGATATATTTCTATATTTTATATAATAATTTATTTATAGATATATTTGTATATGTGTATATGTATATACTCTTTACATAATATATTTGTGTATACTGGGTATATTTATTATGTAAATATATGTTAAACACATGCATGTATATATTTAATTAAAAATAATAATACATATATTAATATTAATATTAATAATTTATATAATATATATATATATATATATATATATATATATATATATATATATATATATATATATATATATATAAGTATAATAAAATAAAATATATATTTACTGACTTCTGTCTGTCTGCAAGACATTGCTTATAATCTCCATCAAAACATAACCCAATATACTATTTGTAATATATGCACGTTATTTAAATAAAGTATGCTGTATATGCCTAAAGTAAGTTTTGAGCAGCAGGTGACATCAAAACACTGATTGATTTATAATCCCTTAGGATATTCGGTTGGTGGGAGACATTTCTAACAGTTGGATACCAGCCAGCACTGTCAACGTTTCATTTAATTTTAGCTCATAACCGTCACCATGAAACTATAAAGCCATCTTAAGTCCCTCGCTTTGCGTTACAGAAGAGCTAATGGAGTTGAATGCCTAATTTGCATAATGTAAATGAGTATAAAGTGAATCTAAATATGTAAATAAGGTGGTGTGGGATAGCTGGGCCTCTCTGTGTCCCTCATCAATGATTCAACAGCATTTTTTTTGTCATTATTTGTAGTTGTATTTTAAATGCAATAGTAAAATTAAATTTTGTGGGTTTTTTACAGTTTTTTTGTTTCATTATAAATAGTATTTTGTGTTGTGTTTTGATGGAGAGTATAACCCCTGTCTCGGAGAGTATATTGTCGGCACAGCCGTACACACGCGGAGTCAGTAAACGCTTCATTAGCATCGTAATGGGGCGGGGAGGGGCGGGGCTGGGAAACTCAGACAGTGAAGGGGCGGGGTCAGAGGTCACCTGCTCTTCAGGCCCTCTGGAGGAGCTGTCAGTCAAACTCGCCTCAAGGTCATCGGAAAGGCCA